>NW_008794009.1:1301522-1318370 GCF_000699145.1 Aptenodytes forsteri
TTTTTTATTAGAAAGAGAACTAAATTATACAGAAAGTCTTATGTCACAGTCATTCTACTTCTTTTTTTAAATAAATTGTCCCATCTTCCAAGCCTCATAAAAAAAAAATCAATCCAAAGCACTGCAGACTGGATTCAGTCTTCATCAATTGCTTCCACGCACTGCTGCTCCCTGGATTCACAAATTTGCCCTGTCAGCACCAAATCTAGAATATTTCTCCCACTGCTTCCTGTTCCTTTTCCCAGGGTCCAGCCCCTCTGGCAGCCATCAGCCACATGGTTACAAAGCCAGTTCTTCCATGGTTTCCGAAAACACAAGTAGCAAATTCACCCTCCTCTTTGAAAAAGGACAACTCTTTCGGGAAGCAAATTTAATGCAGGACATTAAGTAAACTGATGGTGTCATTAGTGCAAATGTCAAGTTCATTATAGCAGATGTTTCAGCTGAAGATTGCTACACATTAAAATCTCAAAACAAATCTGCAGAGCATTCACCATTTGATTTAGTGTGTCTGCTTCCATGCTCTCAAGAGTGAGCCAGAAGTGGCTCCAGGCATCATTGCCCCGTCCTTACATAGCAGGGGCAGTCTTCTGGGTGGGATGTTCCCCAGCCTGCTGACGACCGCTTTTATCAGCGCTTGGACATGTAAGATGCTGGTGAAGTACAGAATGCTAAAGCTACCGCTAATGCAGTTAGAGACTGAAAATTGCTCAGCAATAGTAAGAAACCTCTACCATATTGCACACATTGTTACAGGAACCTCTTCATTTGGAGGAATCAGGTGGCGTGATTCTAATAAATTATGTTGTTTTCTATGTGCATTTCAGTCCTGGAATGGACCTGCCGTCAGCGTCTTCGCACAGAGAACAGCAGGTGAAGCCCATTATCAGGAACAGTGATTTCTGAGGCTCTTGCAATTTTCTACCCAAATCTAGAGCACAAAATACTTTCCTGCCTTTCAGGCCCAACGTAAGTTGCTGTAATACTAAATGCCAAAAATAATTAAAAAAACCAGACAGAATAAACTGTGTCTTGAAAAAAAAAAAAAAGAAAATTAGGGGTGAGTTTTGAAAAGTAACTTCTAAACATTATTCCTAAGATTATAATTCAGTTTTCCCATAGCAGCCTTAGTTTTATTTATAGGAATTTACAAACTGCAGCTGAAACTCTTCTAAATGCAGTAACAACAGTCTGAAACAGATTAACCAAAAAAACTCTAGATGACCATAAGGAATCCACACTGCGGGATCTCCCTCAATCTTACATAGGCCACAGTATATGGGAGTCAGACAAATACTGCTTTAGAGAGCAAAATACTTCATCATAGCCTTATTCCTATGTAGCTGTAAGGTTCGTTCTTTTGTGCTTAAAATGCCCCTCCTCTGCCCTTCTTGGAATATGCCAGCCAGAAACCACTTCAGACAATGATCAAATACAGAATATGTTTTGTCTCAAGATGAAAGAGTTCTGTGGATGAACGAGTGATTTATGAGCCTACACATGACAATGCAACAAACATTTATACACAAAATGTGATCAGTATCAAATATCTGTTCACAGAAAAAGGCTAAAGAAAGAAGCACCAGAGGCATAAGGAAAAGTAAGAGAAAGAAGCTGTAATTTCTAGGCTTGGAGACCAGAGTTAAAGCTTGGAGACCAGAGTTAAAGCAACAGCTCAAAAGCAATCTGCACTTAAAAAAAAATCTTAGCAATTCCTTTAACGTATAATTTCAGCTGACTGAATAGAAAAGATCTGTAAAGTCTTGCAAACATTCTTGCAAAAGTCTGAATATCTACTTGGCTCTAGTGAGACCGGCTTCACATGTAATCTTAAAAGTTAGGTCCATGCTCTTGCAGATCCAGTTGCAGCATCCTACAGTTTACAAGTGAACACAGTAATACACAATTTCTTATGATTTGACACTTACAGCTTCACCATTGTCAAATGTATACTTATTTCTGTTCTAAGTCTGTTACATTGTCTACTTCACAGTATCGCTAAAATTTACTCCAATCAATGAATTTTTCATGCAATAATCCCATAAAAACACATACTTTACATTTAGCAGTATAAGGATGTTTCAAAACTAATCCATCCAAAGTGGAGTCAAGGATTTAATGCATACAATTCAGTTCTGAGAGAGCAAGAAAGCATGGCTGAATTTTCTTTTTACAAGGTGTATGCATTTATGCCGCTGTAAAAGAAGAAATAAACTAATTTTATTTTCACAACTGAAAACAAGTTCTCAATTGAGCAGCTTTCATTGAGCCAGCACATCTAACAAAATACAGTGTCAATGAAAAGAAGATTACTGCATAATCCAGCCTTTTTTTTCCTGAACTACTCTAACATCTCTCACTTTATAGCTGTGTGAATACATACTTCTCCTGAGGGAAAAAATTCCCACTTCTTTTTTCTGCTACAGAAATGACCTGCAAAGAATAAATACTTGTGGGGGTGGGTTTATTTCTGATGGAGATGGGTTCATTTGGAAACTGCTCAAATTCCACTGATGCTTATTTTTTCCAACAGCAGAGAGTCCTTTTGACCTGTTCATTCTTTCCCTGGAAATCACAACTGATTTACTTTAGATGCTGAAGCTCCTTAAGCCATAACAATAATAATAAACCAAATCTTAGAATAAGAAATACTTTGACACTACTCATTTGAATGTAAAATTGCTCCTTGAGAATAACAAACTGCATAATTTCAAGCTCTCCTCTCCTAAAGAAATCTACCACAGACAAAAAAAAAAAGACAAAATTACTTAGACGTGAAATTCAAACACAAAAAGATTTGGGTGACCTTTAAGGTGAAGTATTTTAGGGTCATGCCTTTTTCTGGACTGAGAAAAAGAATAAAGGAAGGTTGTTTTGTTATTTTTGTGTGTGTGTGTGTGTATACTTTTTCTTTTTTTTTTTGAGTGCATTCTTATTTACTCTATACATCTTTAACAATACTTGCTGGGTCTGCCCTCTGTGTGTAGTTTTCATTGAAATAAAAGGATAGTGTATGCTGCAACCTTTCTCTGCTTTAGACTTTCCTGAGTGTACCAGCTCTGCAGCTCTCAGGGAAAGTGATATTCTGCAAAAAATAGTCAGCCTTCTGCTTAAAATCCACGGAAAGTGGTTTGGTAGCCACAAATAGGACAATCTTTGTAGCTTTATAACTATTTTTTAGACATTTAGACAGGGAGCTATCACCCATGGTGAAAGTGCTCATTTTCTAGCTCTCTTGATTAAAAATGTGAACAGAAAAAGAGTCTTCCAGAAGGGATTCTTCTGTCAATGAAAGAAAAGAGAGCTTTGCTGGTACCTTAAATGTCAGGGGACATCTCAGTTCTGGAAGCATACAGCTTAGCAAAAAAAGCCGCCAGTTAATTTCCAGACTTAACTGAAATTCAAACAACACTCTGGGGCTCTAAAGGGGATTGTAATAGAGACCCTGACCTGAAAAACAAAACGGGGGGGGGGAAGTACGTGAAAGATCACCTGGGAGGAGTGGCTTTCTTCTACCATCCTGCTGGAAGTCATGACCATAGATTCAAAGGGCTGGTACATTAATGATGGAAGGACTAGATTAATGTCCCATAGCAGGGCTGGGTCTTTTATTACCAGGGGCAAGAGAAGAAATGCACAGAAGAGGACCCTCCAAACAAACCCTTACAGGATCTTAGGGCAGAAGAATAATAAATTCTCCATGTATAGGAGGTATCTAGATACAGCTGCTAATATACTTTGTGAGAAGTGGTGGAGAAGCTGCCACCATGATAAGCAATGCAGAACAGCAAAGCCGTATGAAAGGGGGAGACTGACGGAGACACACACTACACTGAAAATTTGCATTTACCTAGTGGAAACGTCCCTGCTATTAATCATGCCTTTCCTGACTGTGGAGTGGCAAGAGTAGTCTAGTCCCTAAAGCCCTGTGAAAGGAAAGTAGAGGCTCAGTGAAGAAGGTGGCCTTTTAGCCTTTTAACATAAAGAGGCAAAGATCTAGATACCAAAAATGTCTTGGTCAGCTGGCAGATGCACTCAGACTGCATCTTTCTTTACGCTGTATAGAGCACTAGCAGAGTAGGTGCCTGAGAAACAGGTTTATCAAAATCTATAGGGAATTCAAGATGTATTTAACAGGAAAACTGAAACACAAAACTGACTTTTCCTGTTGGTGTCAAGGCAAAGTGGCAGACATGAATCCTGGAAAGTGACTCTTACAGTGACATCCCAGCGTGCCATTAATGATCCAGTAGTTCAAAATAACTCAGGCTGAACACTAAGGCTAAATCTGTACTAATTAAAAAGTCTCCTGTTCAAATCACCACTTTGACAAAGTGGTCCAAGAGAGGTGCAATGATTTCCACATCGGTAGCATACACTAAACAGAGACGGTGTATCTGCTGTCTGTTTCAGAAGTGAGCCTTTTATATAAACCAATCTTCCTGCCCAGGTAGGGGTCTTTCTGATGCACAGGGTCACCATCTGTAAACTTCCCAACTTCCAAAAAATGACACTCATTTTTTTAATGGGGCTCTAATTGCCTTTCCTTCTCTCAGCAGTAGCTGTTGTGTAGCACCTTTGTAGGAGCTACTCATATGGGACCTGCCAGTGAAGCAGGCTCTCATGAGAAAGATTCTTGGAAAGAGATAGGGAAGGGGACAGCTGATGAATAAAAGCTAGGCAGAATAACCATATTGAGGCCTATTTAATTGGATGATTGCTGTTTTAGATAGCATTTCAAGAGCTGATCCCCAAAAGGTTGTCGGTTTAAAGAGTTTCCTAATGAAGGCGTTTAAATTGTGTGTTGAAATTGTTCATAAAGCCTGCATGGACAGTGCAGGCAAATGCCAGTGGTAAGTGAGAGTTTCAAAGGCAATTTATGTGTGAAATGTCCCAGACAACAGATGATAGGGCCAGCTAATTTGCATGGGAAGGAATAGCAGTAAGGGCAGAAAAGGGATTCTTCATTAATAAAGGAGGACTACAGTCCCAGGAGGCTTGCCGTCACTCTGCAATCTCTAGCCATATGAAAGGCTTTCATATGGAAGGTCTGGAGTGACCTTTCATTATAGACTGCTTTTACCTATTTACATCCTAAACAAACTTTCTTCCATGAAGATGGTGAATATGGAATCCGATTTCTAAGAAATCATTAATATGGTTTCCGAAGAGGCTACAGTATCAGTGGGGAGTGAGGAAAAGGGCTTCTCTCTTACTATTCTCACCGGTGTTAAGGTTACTAATTGTGCAGGGTTCCAGGGATTTACTCCTTCAGGGAACCAGATAGGAACAAGAATCAAATTCATGTCTCTCTAAAAACAAAAAGCAGTAATCACAGGTCCATCAATGCAATAACATAGAATAGATAGATCATGGACTTGATAGATAATGGAATTGATAATAGACAATTGTGATTGATAGAGAATGGAATTTGTGCTGTGTGCTGGAGCAGCTCGGAAGCACATTAAAAATGGTATGATTATCTTAATGAAAGAACAAGAAAAATCAACTACTGGGAACTTAACCACTCAGTAAAGCAAAACAAAATACCATCTGCATAATTCATAAAAACATACAATAATATCCTAAAATAATGAAAAAGTACTTACAGAAGAAATATTAATGTAATAAATACTGTAGAGTTGAGAAGAAACGTCATTTAACGTAGATAATACTGTCAAATAGGTGGCTCAGCCAAGTGGCTTGAACATCATCCTATCTCCTAGCATAACTCTTCATGGAAAAAAAACATGGATATTTTTAGAACAGTTTTGCAGACAACGAATTTTTCTTTTCAAGTTTAAATTCATGTGAGACAATTGGGAAAGAAGAAACAAAACATTGCATTACTAATGCCTGTACTTAAAATCCAGGGAGGACTCTTGCAACTCACAAACTTGATCATGTGCAACTTGGCTTTCTTTGGCTCAGGGAAAGGAGAAGGATTCTAGGTGGAATACTCTGAACTACAGATAAAGGTGGAGAACAAAACAGGAAGTTTAAGTTAGAATAGTCTGGAAAGTAGCCTGTGGCAATTTTCCAGTGGCTGGGGTTTTTTTTCCCCCCTTCTTCATGTGGAACACCAGTTGTCTTTTCCTCTCACCTAACATAGGATACTCAGCTGGTAGCTGTAGACATCATTAACCTGTTTGTTTGCTGAGAAGGTCCTAACTGATCGCTGAAATTTTATTGATTGGCAGCCTTCCCACAGCTCTTACCTGTAGTACCTTAGGCACAGGACACAGTTGTCTTTTTCCTCTCACCTAACATAGGATACTCAGCTGGTAGCTGTAGACATCATTAACCTGTTTGTTTGCTGAGAAGGTCCTAACTGATCTGGAAAAAGCAGGATGCTGTTCTATGTTCTCAACATGTGAAGATGCCAAGTGACATACACTGCATATTGGAGTCATACTGTAAACAAGGAGTGCTAGTCCTTGAAATCAGTAAGATACATCAGTGCGTGATGACCTGCAAGATAATGAGTGTCTGCTAAACTGTAGAATTTTCTAAACTGTCAAAAGACTTTTTGCTTAAAATAGATCTGGAAATTGTAAATGCTTTGTGTAATAGTATATCTGCATGCATTAGAATTTGTTTTACTGGGGAACACTAAGGAATACATTTCTATTCCCTGACATTTGCTAATAACTAAGAAGTAATTGATACTAATCAGTGTTAATGCCTGCTATTAGAAACCACAGACTAAATAACAGCATTATGCCATACAGACAATAGCCAACATTGTTACAGAGAGACATTCAGCAGTTAGAAAATATTCTTTTCTTATGTATACTTTCTAATATTTTCTATACTGTCTAATGAGGGATAGTTTATGCTGAATCAAAAGGTACGTAACTTCATAATTACTTAACATAAACACATTTATTGTGACAAACTGGAAAAATATTTGCCAGGAATCCACATACTGTAGGGACAAGGAGAACGGTGAGGGCATAAGAACAGCAAGTAAGTGTTTTAGGACTGGCCAGGTTGAAGTGGGAAGAGGGATAGGTGAGAATGAAACCGTCTGCCGAGGCAAGCCTGGGGAATGAGGGCCCAGAGAAAAGAAGCAACACGAGCTCCAGCGAGCAGAGCTTAGTGGAGGAATTTCTAAGAGCTAATTCTACCAGTGGGCCAAAGTGCCTCCAGTATAGCCCCAGTAAAATAATCTTAATCTATTTTTAGCTCTTGCATTTAGTTATCTACTTAAAAGAACAAGAGCACTTGTTAGCTTACTAAAAGCTTAACTCACATTTTGCCTTGCTGGGCCTGGGGATTGAAGTCTGAAGAATATTTCTTTTCAGTGAAGCAGAGTGCATGCACATGGGTGCCCATGTTTGTTTTGAAAGAAAACGCAGCATTTAGAGTGGGAAAAATTACTCTGTTCCTTTTTTGATTGCTGTGTTTCTTCTATTGATTGAAAAGGGAACAAGCACTGAAGAGAAGTTATTTAGGAGGTTAGATTTTAATGCCATAGAAAGAGAACAATCCTCTCTGTAAATGAATATCAAAATAAGATCCTTCTTCAGTTATTTTTAATTAGCAGAGGTCATATTTTAAGAGTGATCACTATATGCCACGTAAGTGTCTGATATAAGCAGACATCTACTGTGACCTTCTTAAGAAATGCTGCAGCATGGGATTTCTTTTTTTTTGCTTGGTTTTAACAAAGAAAAAGAGCCTGAATGGGATCACAGAAAGGAGCATGAATTTCAGTTATCTTCCATCTTCCCTATCACTTTCAATTCAAGGCTTAGTTTGGTCTTTCTGCCAGATCCTGAGCTTTGGTATTTTGCTCTAAGGATTCAAATGTTGATAATACTGTCTGAGCATTTATCTAGCCAGAAAAATTCTACCAAATAAGGTAATAGCAGGTCAAATTCCCACATGGATCTTTTTATTCAAGCTCCTACGGTTTTATAGTTTAGTTTCAACCAACTCAAAAGTGAGGCAAGCAAAACCAAAACACCACTTTCTTATACTGGAAGAAGACTATCCACTTAGCATGTGGCAGTAATGGGTACGCTACCTGTTAAATTCTACTGATTTAAAATCACATCCAAGTATAAATTAATATCTAAGTATATATTTCTTTCCTTGATATGCTTAACTGCCCAAGCGTGGCAGCAGGATTTAAAAAATATGACATTTTTTCTTTCTGCAGAGAAATACCCAGTGGAGACAATACCAGATGTGCTCAGTGACTGGGTGATATTTTATTTAAAAACCCAAACATTTTGAGAAGGAATGAGCAGGACTTTCCAGCTGTTTAAAAAAGGGCACTTTAGTATTTTGACATGAAGGTTCCTGTTGCCTAACCTGAAGAGAAATAGCAAAGTTGTCACAAGGAATGACATACCTTTATCTGAAAAAATTACATCCAGATAAAACCTATGGTATGTGTATTGCCTCAGAACATAACATTACAGTAGCTCTCACAGTTACCCAGATGTTTTTATACATTCTTCAAAGGCTTCCTAAAGTCTGTATGTTCTTCATAGTTACTCCTGTCAATGAACTGAAGTTAAAAAGTCACACAAAACTTCCAACATAGCATATCCAGAATTTGCGGAAGTAAAATAAATAGTGTAAATTATGCAAATAGTCTGCCAACGTGGAGTTGAGATAATATTTGTCCGAAATTAACAATTTCAGTGAATTAGTAACTAATTTATTAGTTCAGGAAAGAGTTAGCAACAAACATGCAGCAACAAATTACATTTTTGTTTGTTTGTAACAGAGACACAGATGTCATTTATATTTCATAAATTTCACTATTTTCTAAACTAGTCTTTTCCTGGCATTTACCAAGTCTGTATTCTTATGCATTAGAAATTTCCAGCAAAACATGCTAAAATATTATTAGCTTGTAGTACCCTGAAATCGGCTAAAAGAACATTTTTTACGTCCAGAAACTGTCAACTGATTTGGAGTCTTGTTTGGAAAAAAAATGACCTTTCAAGCTAAATATGCACGCATTTTTGCCTGATTAATTCTATTTAAAGCTATTTAAAATTCATTAAATTAAAATTTATTTTGAATGTTATGCTTGTAGTTAGGAGGCAAAATATACTGTCAGCTATTACACACTTCACATTGCAAAGGCAATGCACTCTATCATAAAAAATGGAATAAATCAGGGCATGGTTCGAGTTTTTTTCCTCTCTGCACCTCTAGCAGCAATTATCTCCATAAGGTACATCGGTTAGAGGTTCCTAGGCTTTCCAGACAAGGGAAGGAGATGCCACTGTGCCATGATGAGTTTCTGCTGCTGTTCTGGTATGACAGAAGCGTGAGCTGCCTGATGGCTCAGGTGTTGAGGACTTAGAATTCCAGATATTCCCAAATTATTCTGTGTCTGGATACATTTATTTCAAACAATTGCTCTGTTCTGTTAAAACCATATTTCAAAGAAATATTTGAGCAAATATAGCTGTTCCCAGATAAATCCATGTTACCTAAGTCAGGACAATACAGAGATTTCGTTCATTTGGTGCTCAGCTATGCGACAAACCTTAGAATAAGACGGGGTATTATATTCTAAAGCTTGATTCCATGTCTTCTCATCTTGAAAACTGTTAGCAATTGAAAATCAGCATAAAAAGGAAGGATGGGGAAATGATTGCTTCCAATTTCAAGCAATGCAACTCCTACCTAAAAGCTTTGTTTGTCCTGCACTTCTAAAATTTGAACACCATTAGTTTCTGAAACGTGAAAAGAATCCAAATTGAAGCAACTAAGCTTGATTTTATTAGAACGAGTAATATGTAAGAAGCCTTAAAACAAATTTGGAATATGTTATTAATAATAATAATATGAAATGTCCTACTTTTTTTTTTCTTATGTTTATACTTCTATTAAGACGGAAAACAGTTACCTTAAAGAATGCTGACTGAAAACAGTTCTTAATTCATATTTTTTGGTTTTGCAAAGGCGTCTATATGTCAGACTTGCCAATAAACTTAGAGTATTAACTTTTTTTTACATTTTTGCTTAAAGTTGTTAATTATTATTGTTTACTCCCTCCTTCAAAGACTGCAAGCAGAGTTCATTCATAAACAGGGCAGCAATTTCTCCCCAGATTATTTTGTTTTTCTATAGTTAATGTGATTCCAAGTGTTCAACACCAGTCATGTACTTGCCTCCCCCATCTCTTTTTCGGTTGTACAGGAGCACCCTAGCAAAAATATAAGCTCATGTTCAACCATTTTGGTAAGTATTTTGATAACATTGATACAGATTCCCAAATTACTCAGAATTTGAAAAATATGTAAGAGATGCAGTTAAGATAATTACTTACTGTGAATAAAAACACCAGTAAAAATTAGTAACTTGCAATGACAGTTCCTTCTCAAATCTTCCAAAGACCTACTACAGGGCAAATGAAACAGTGGCTTTGGGGCTAACTCTCTACTGGGAGCTAGAAAGACTAGAAAGTCATATTGTACATTCAACAGGTGCAGGCTATATAGGATGTAAAAATTGCTCATGGTAATGAAACTTGCTAAATTGTGTAAAACCCAAAACGCAAATGAACTACACACTACAATGCTCAGAAAATTACATTCTATATACTGTCTGGACACACATATACATCATTTTGAAAGCATGGCATCCTCTACAGAAAATGATAAAGAGTTACTACCTATAATAATTATATGAAACTGAAACCAATCACATCTGCAGTTGCAATTAAATCACTATCATACAATACTATGTCAATGTGTTTTTCTGCAACACTTTGTAATAACATATTTTCAGATCATTTTCTTATTGTACAAGTAACAAATTGACACTTATTTCTCTGTGGAAATCTTTGGTGTTCGTGAGATTGTATTAATCTCATCTTTCCTCACAGTTGTCCAGAAACTTTTGAGAAAGGTAATTTTGAGGACGATAAGCAGTCCCTCTTCACATGAGCAACTCTCACTGAGGAATGGCTATGCCTGTGTCGGTAAGTGGTGATACACAGCAAGAGCAAGTCTGCTGAGCCAAACAACTGATTGTGAGGACCCAACATCCACAAAATTGGCATTTCAGAGGGGTTTTATTTCAGACTCGCTTCAGCCAGATTCCATAGACTGAATGCCAGAAGCAGCTGGAGTGCATCTTCTTTTCAACCAAAAAAATCCGTTTTCATGCACTCCAATACTGCACTACAGAATGAATAAAAACAAGTGCATTCTTTATCCAAGTTAAAATACCTGACTTACAAACCTGTGCTTAGGTAGAAAATGGGAAGAAGCCTTATTACTATACACTCTGTCACTTTATATCTAATTTGTATATTCTGCTGATCTAGTGGAGTGTTCTGGCTCCCAAACTCACAGAGCATGAACTAGATCTCTGTGCTCCCTTTCCTGACTATCCTGAGCTATCATGTTCTGCATCAGTAGGACAGTCCTGAGAGACAGCAGGAAATCAGCAGTGGTCCACTGTGTAGTGCTGAGTGGCTAGAGATGCAAATGAAATTTTTGGTACAGTGATCGACTGCTCTATACCAAACTGAATCAGGAGGTCCTATGAGTTTGAGCTGCTTTTTCATGAAGCTCAATTAACTCTGTGATCTTTTTCTTTCAACCTCCAAAATATCCTAATCATACAGATTAATCAAAATTAAGTTGTCAGAGGATTTTGGTAATTAGCTCTGTAGTAAGAAAGTCAAGGGCATACAAAGATTCATCCTTTGGCAGTATTATCTGTCCAGCTTTACTGCCTAAAGCAGGCATCTTAACATATGCAGCCATCATTAACGTATGCTTTCACTTTGCAGTTGTTGTTTTATTGTTTCAAAACTAATAGCTGAAAATAAACTGAAAGTAAGCTTTAGTTACTATCCACGGACATAAAGCATGATAAAATACACATCTTCCCACTGAACTAAAAAGGAAGACTGCTGTACGCAGAAGGGAAGAACATAGCACCTTGGTTCTCCCGCAGAACATTGTTTAAAACACAAACATTTTTAAATGCAGCATTTGACCTATCTTACAGGAAAGTGTAATAAATTGCAGAAGAGGCAAAGTATAGAACAAACAAAAACATCAAAGCCCACAATTCTAAATGGAAGTTTGATAAAAAAGAACGCAAGTTTGATTCATACTCATTCAGCCCCAGGGTAGGAAGTCTCCAAAAGGCTGGTCCGTGAGACCTCAGATCATCAACCTCAACTCTGCATTGGGTGAAATCTTGACTATAGTAAATACATTTGAGATCAAGCAAAAAAAATGTCTGAATGAGAAGTGAATAAGCAGGGTAAGTAAGTACCAGAAAGAGTACTTTTTCTTACACAGTCAACCTATCTTGACTACACAAGAAAGAACCCCTAACACAGTCTACACAACAGTAGACTAAAATACAAAAGCAGCAATATTGGCAGATTGCACTGTAAGTGATTATTTGGACTCATAAGAGCAGGTTGTAGTGCCTCTTGCAGCTCAAAACCTGCAGTTCACATTCCAGGACGAAAGCCTGGAAATGAATTAATGCACCTTGATACAATCAAATCACACGGATGTAACTTACTATTAAAATGAAAAAAGGACAAAAATTAATTAGTATAAATAAGTTGCTATCAGCAATATCTGTGCATGTCATAAGCTTTTCCTGACTTACACAGGAAACTTACCAGCCTGACATAGCCAAATAAGTCATTTCTTCAAGTTCCATTTTACTCAAGAAAATAGAAGTAGTCTTCTTCAAAACTACATAAAGTTACAGAACTATGAGGATTACTGAGTTATAGGGACATTAAAATACATACTGCAGCCTCCTCCCTGTAGTGTTATGAAGTCAGGACATGACACAATTCTTCAGCAACAAGACCTCACGTGCCGTTCCTGGTATGCACCTTTTGAAATGTCAGCACGCCAATGCCATTTTAAAAAGGACTGAACGAAGCTACCACAAAGAGATTTCAAAGTGGACAATGACAAAACGAGCCTCAAAAGCAAACCTCATCTTTCTCTCATTTTAGGAAAGGTTATTTCTCTCTCAAATCCTCTCTTTTCTAAACTCTAATGCAACTTCTCTCATGTAAGCAGCACTAGAAACCCCAGTATTGACTGATAGTCTCCAGTACAGTGCAACTTTAAAACTGTGGATACTGGCCTTACTGTGAGCTAGCGTATATCCTGCAGGGCTATTACTGTTCTCTGCTGCTAGAAAAGTTCAGTTTTTAGCTTTAACTATAAATACATAATACATCACACTAAATCACCTTACAATGGAAGTAGCATGTCTCCTAATGCAGTGAAACAACAGAACATACGAAAGTTTCCATAAATGTGAACAAAGTGAACTCTCCCTCCAGTTCTGTATTTATTTATCGATAGCAGTTTTTTCAATATTTTCTATAGCCCACAGGGGCCTTGCAAAGTCAATCCTTCTTTTTAATAGAAAAATAACATTTCTGAGAGATTTGAATTATGTCAGGAGATAAGTAATTCACAGACTACTTTATGACTGACACATATACACCCAGAGACGCAAGGAGATTAAATCCTGTGGCTATTTGAGGTATGAACCCATTCTGTGTCAATCTTCCTCCATTTGTTTTTGGAGACTGACACTATGCAGTGCTCACTAGTCAGAAATGCATCAATCCTTCAGAGAAAAAGGAGAGAGAACTTTCATTTGCATTCACTTAAATAGATGAGATCAGCAATGAATTCCAGCGGAAATGAACACTTCTGGGGATGCTCCTTTTATTACCTCTGCAGTGATAAAGGATGGCATTTACAGAATGGTCCTCTGAAAAGCAAGTGCACAAATCATTGCAGGCATATAGTGTAGGTACTAATACAGTTATGTGTTACCGCATCCAGTTTCTCCACTCTTCTGAAATCAGAATTAGAACTCATAGCTCTAATTTATAATAAGGCTAAGTGCTTCCCTGGCTGAATAGTGCTTATATGGCCAACATTTCTGGTTGAAAATATATCCCACAAAATCAACAGTTACCGGTTCAACCTCCCCAAATCTTGTTTCCTATAATGTATTTAGAATTGCATGCAATTCTGCAGTGCATAATTCTTCAATTGCTTTGCTGGATTATAGGATAACAATTCCCAGTATCTGCCTTCATTATAAATGGTAATATTGAGTATGCTGAGCAAGTTTAATATTTTGTTTCAATGAATTGTTGTAGGTAATGCATTCACGGCCTAACTCAAGTCAGGTAAATGAGCTGGAGTATTTCCTAAATCAGTTTCCCCGACAATAGACTTGCATGGATTACTGCTCTTCAGTTTGGATTTTTTTTCGCTTCTTTAAAAATGTACTGAATTAAATTCTGCTCTTTTTAATTTTTAAAAAAATCACCATTTTGCAAGGGAGAGGTCTTTAATCTCATCTGATGATATGCTTAAGAAATCACGTGGGTCTGGTCACCCACTAAGTGGGTCTACCACTAAGATAGATTTCTGCATGCAATCACACCTCTTTTGAAGGCAGTAACATGTTCATCTCTGTTATTTTAGGTGTCAGGCCTTGAATGTAGTTCTTTATATTCTCCCTAAGTAGCCTTACATTGCAAATTCTATTAACACATTGATGATTTCCAATTCTAATAGTTACTGGAAATTTTTTAAATGTTGGCTTACCAGTGGTTGCTGTCAATTCATATGCTTTTGCAATCCAATTCCTTGGATTTCCTTGCTTTTGCAGTCATCTCTAATATATCTTAACCTTCACCTTACCTCTTGCTTTCCTGCCTGGTAGGACAACCTCAGATGCTTCATAGAATAGATTTTTCTTCAATTGCTCATCTAATCTCCCTCACATTTAGTAAGTGCCATATAATTAAGCATAACCCTCTCTGTCAAACATTTCAGGTCTACCTGTACCCTTTTTATCTGAAATTCCCACAATCCTCCTAGCCTTCTGATACTCGGTCTTGAAATGTTTACATCAGCATGGCATATATTTCTACATGTATCCTTTCATCCCCTTGTTATTCTGCTGCTTTGTTGCACCACTTCCTCTTTTCCTGTGTTTGTCATAGTGGCATGTATTGAAAATCTTCCTATGACAGCACAAAAATTTATGAAATTGTTTTGAGAAAACTAACACAAGTTAACACAACTAACACACTACTACTTGCTGCCCAGAAGCAAAAATTACATAAAATATTACATAAAGATAAATTGTTTTGAAAACTAACACAAGTTAACACAACTAACACACTACTACTTGCTGCCCAGAAGCAAAAATTACATAAAATATTACTTCCAGTATTATAAAGCTGAGCATCTTAGTTCTTAGTGTTTTCACTATTATAAAGGAAAAGGGAACATTTTCACAAAGAATAAGGTTTCCAATGATATATATACAATTGGTCATTTTAATGTACTTATTGTAATTTACTGTCATTGACACATTTTTGCTATAAAATTCTGACAGTAGAAACATTAAGATGTTTTAAAATTGGATTGATTCTTCCTTTCCTGAAGCTCAGACACTTTAAATTATGTGTACTTAAGTTATAGTAATAAACACACTGTTATAAGATGAATGGTAAACAAAGATCCCCAAATCACCACCTAGGGTAACAAAAATAATGCAGGAATAAAGGTTATATGACGTTGGTTAAAGAGCAAAGTAGCTATTATATTCTGTACTTAAACATACTTGCATACATTTATCTGTTTTGTACTTACAATATGCTGCATACTGTGAAAGATACAAATGATTGGATTGATATGTTAAAGATGCTAAGGTAGTACAGTTAAAATATTTTATAGGATAATTTGGGATGAGCTGAACAAGAAACAAATCATGAAGTCAGAGCTCTGGTATATCACGCATACCAAATATATGACAATAAAACTTTTATATGTTTCCATCACACTGTTTTATGTCAATAGTTAATAGGGAAAAAAAGTATTAGAAATGTTTTTGAAGTTTAAAGATGTTTCATTATTGGTATATTTTTTATATTAATTCCACCGTAAAACTAGCCACTGTGGTGAGCCACTCTTCATGAGAAGTGTAACCTCATCAGCCAAAAAATTGCCAACATTTACATACCTTTTCAATATTACCTAAAATAAGGTGATAACCTTTTATACATTATCACACATATATAGAGAAACTGATACGAAGATACGCATGAAGACCAATATCTCACAAGAGGGCCTGCCTGTTTTTCTGCCAGGAACACAGCTGTCTGAGACCACAGAATCATAGAATACCAGGTTGGAAGGGATCTCAAGGATCATCTGGTCCAAACTTTCTTGGCAAAAGCACGGTCTAGACAAGATGGCCCAGCCCCCTGTCCAGCCGAATCTTAAAAGTGTCCAATGTTGGGGAATCCACCACTTCCCTGGGGAGATAATTCTCATAATCCCTGGGCTGATTGTTCTCACTGTGAAAAATTTTCCTCTTGTGTCCAATTAGAATCTCCCCAGGAGTAACTTGTACCCATTACCCCTCATCTTTTCCATGTGACTCCTTGTAAAAAGGGAGTCTCCATCTTCTTTGTAGCCACCCTTTAAATACTGGAACATGGTGATAAGGTCTCCCCTACAACCTTCTTTTCTCAAGGCTGAACAAACCCAGTTCTCTCGGCCTTTCCTTATACGGCAGGCTTCCCAGTCCGGTAATCATCTTCGTGGCCCTCTCCAGCCTGTCCACACCTTTTTTGTATAGCGGGGACCAAAACTGAACACAGTATTCCACGTGTGGCCTGACAAGTGCTGAGTAGAGTGGGATAATGACTTCTTTATCTCTGCTGGTGATGTCCTTGTTGATGCAACCCAGCATCCTCTTGGCTTTCTTTGCCACAGCAGCACACAGAGCTGCTCCCCAGCCTGTAGAACCCAGCCTGTGCTGCATTCCTGGAGT
>NW_008794009.1:1318552-1320805 GCF_000699145.1 Aptenodytes forsteri
ATCCCTGGGGGACCCCACTTGTGACAGGTTGCCAGTTTGAAAAGGGGCTATTTACCACCACCCTCTGGGTGTGGCCTGTCAGCCAGCTCCCCCCTCACCGCACAGACCACTTGCCTAGACCGAAATGCATCAATTTCTCTAGGAGGAGGCTGTGGGAAACCGTATTGAAAGCCTTGGAGAAATCCAGGTAGACAACGTCCACCGCTCACCCTACATCAACCCAGCAGGTTACTTTGTCGTAGAAGGTGATCAGGTTTGTGAAGCACGATTTACCCTTGGTGAATCCGTGCTGGCTTTTCCCAGTCACGTGCTTCATTTGACTTGTGATAGCCCCCAGGAGGATTTGTTCTATAACTTTCCCAGGGACTGCAGTAAAACTGATGGGCCTATAATTTCCTGGATCCTCGTTTAAGCCCATCTTGTAGACGGGGGTGACATTAGCCTTCTTCCAGTCTTCTGGGACATCCCACGATCTCCACAACTTCCCAAAGATTACAGAGAGCAGCCTCGCAATGACGTCAGCCAGCTCTCTTAACACCCTCAGATGGATATTGTCAGGGCCCATTGATTTGTGGGGTCAAGCTCTTGTAACAGTTCACATACCAACTCTTCCTTCACTGTCAGTGGGTCTGTGTTTGCATTAACCTGCATTTTTGTTCCCCAGGCCTGGGGCCCAACAGTGCTGGTAAAGACAGAGGTGAAGAAAGTGGTGAGAACCTCTGCCTTTTCAGTGTTGTTGGTGACTAATCCACCTCTCCTGTTTAACAGTAGGCCAGTATTTTCCTTCTCTTTCTGCTTGTTGTTTACGCACCTGAAGAACCCTTTCTTGTAGTTTGTGACATCTCTGGCCAATTTCAATTCAAGCTCAGCTTTTGCTTTTCTAACTGCATCTCTGCACACCCTGGCAATTCCCTTCTAGTACTCAACGGGTATTCATCTGCTTTTCCATCTCTGGTATGCTTCTCTTTTCGTTTTGAGCACACTCAGAAGCTCACAGTTAAGCCAAGGGGGTCTCTTGCTCCACCTACTTCCCTTACCTTTAAAGGGGATGAGCTGTTTTTGAGCTTTCAGGAGAGCTTTCTTGAAAAACTCCCAGCACTCCTTTATCCTCCATGGAAGCTTCCCATGGAATCCCTCCCAACTGAGCTCTGAGCGACCTGAAGTTTGCTCTTCTAAAATCTAAACCCTTTGTCTTAGTACTAACCTTCGGCGTGCTCAGCAGGATCCCAAACTCCACAATGGTGTGATCGCTGCAGCCAAGGCTATCACTAACCGAGATATTACAAAGCAGGTTTTCTTGGTTTGCGAGTAGCAAGTTCAGCAGTGCCTCATTCCTGGTTGCCACATCTAACATTTGTATGAGGAAGCAGTCCTCTACGCGTTCCAGGAACTTGATGGACGACATGTGAGTTGCTGTATTGTTCTTCCAACAAATGTCTGGGTAGTTGAAGCCACTCATAAGAATCAGGTTCTCTTAACACAAAGCTTGCTTAAGTGACCCAAATATTGCTTCATCTGCCTTATTGTCTTGGTTTGGAGGTCGGTAGCAGATGCCTACTGTAAGATCCCCCTTGGAGATGACCCCTCTGATCTTGATCCAGAGGCATTCGATAGGGCTTCCACAATCGCTGTAGTTGACTTCTATACATTCAATGTTCTCCTTAACATAGAGTGCGACTCCTCTTCCTCTTCTTCCCTGCCTGTCTTTACGAAACAGCCTATAGCCATCCATTGCAAACCTCCAGTCATGTGAGTTGTCCCACCATGTTTCAGTTATTCCTATGATATCGTAACTGTCTAACTGGGCACGGAGCTCCAGTTCCTCCTGTTTGTTCCCCAGGCTGCGTGCATAGGTATACATACACTTGGGGTGGTTGGTCTTATGGTTCTCATCTTGGGAGGCAGCTAAGGAACATTTGTTGCTGCTCTGGTTGGCCTGGCTTAATCCCCAGTTGGTTGCAATGGTGTGAGCGTTGCCACTTTGGACCACGCCCCCCAAGTCATAGAATCATAGAATAGAATCATAGTATCATTAAGGTGGGAAAAGACCTCTAAGATCATCGAGTCCAACCATCAACCCAACACCACCATGCCCACTAAACCATGTCCCTAAGTGCCTCATCTACTCATCTTTTAAATACTTCCAGGGATGGGGACTCAACCACTTCCCTGGGCAGCCTCTTCCAATGTTTAACCACTCTTTCAGTAAACAAATTTTTCCTCACGTCCAATCTAAACCTCCCCTGGCACAAC
>NW_008794009.1:1321652-1325154 GCF_000699145.1 Aptenodytes forsteri
AAGCCAGAAGTTGGTTTGCATTATGCATCTATTTCTGGCTGCACCCTTTCCTCTAACTGGTAAAATGGAAGAAAAGATAACTTGGGCACCAATACTATTCGCTTGCACGAAAGGGCTTTGTAGTCTTCCTTGATTCTGCCTAGGTTATGGCTTGCGGTGTCATTTGTGCCCTCATAGAAGAGTAGCAATGGATAGTAGTCTGTGCTCTTGACAAGTTGTGGCACTCTCGTGGCAACATCTCAGACCTTAGCTCCCAGAAGGCAACATACCTCTTGTGACTGACTCCCTGTCAGATGACCATCCTCCCCAGGTTTCCCACAAGGCTCCCTCCACTACCTGCAGATTATCCTGTAGCTCTATAGCCTCCTGCAGATCTGCCAGCTTCTTGGTTACATACATGATCAGAAAACAAGGAGATCAACAGTTACTACAGAAGCACATCATCCAATGAGAGACAGAAACCATAAGTAGAAGAAAATGTCAGCTCATTGGCAGGTAGAGCAGATCTGCAAGGCAACTTAGTTTTCTCATTCTCTTCCTCCCCTTTATTTCATAGGCTGGGAAAGGGAAAGATTAGAAAGAACAATTAGTTTCCTAAACTGGTTTAACACCGCAATGGGCAACAGATATTGGATGGAAACAAGATTTCAAAGAACTGGAATTGACTGGCGGAGGCAGAAATGGAAGCAGGAAAAGTGACTTGAACTGTGGGAAACTAATAAGAAAAGCAGTACAAGTGAGAAAACACTGATCAATTCATTCAGGAACAGCACTGGAAACTGGACTCAGCAGGAATGGGAGTCACATCCGTACTTCTATGGATGTAAGGTACAGCATTTCACATTAGCTGAGGAGCTTCCCCAGGTCAGTAAGGATTTTGTGTGTGTGTGTGTGTGAAAAAGGGAGAGAGAAGAAGAGGGAGAGAATGAGTGAGAGAGAAAATGAGAGAGAGAAAGAAGGAGAATGCTGGCTCATGGAAAGTCAATGGCATCACTTTCACTAAATCAATGGAGCCAACGTTTTACCCGAAAAAATGAAATAAGAACCTGCTCCGTATGTGAAGAAAGTGAAAATTGTTTCATTAGTGGAACAGGTACTTTTGCTGCTTTATTAGTCTAAATGAGGAGAGAAAATTGTATTGTTGTTCCGTTGTTCTGCTTATTACTGATTTTTTTTTTTAAACACTTTACATTCATTTCTTCAACAGGCTTTTAGAGTTCATAAGAAAGCTTCTAGGAATTGTAAATTCATCGAGGGTTGCTCCAATGAAATGATATATAAGGAATTACATACCTACTTTTGCTTCAATAACTCCTAAAATAATTGTCTTCTTTCTCTTTAAGCCTGCATTGGTGTTCTTTTTTTAGGATGACCAATGTTATTTCCTTTCATGGGGCCTTTGCTGTCATAATGCAACAACTCTATTCTTTTGATTTCTTTCCCCCCCCCCCCCCCCCCCTGAAAAACAAAAATAAAAGAAGAAGGAAACCCAGAATGGTTTACTAAATAGCTGTGTGATCTTGATAATTACAAATACTAATGTATTACACATGACATTTCAGACGATCAGAGCTGTAAAAATTTAAATAAGTAAAATTAAGACTAAAGCAAAGAAATTACAATGGCAAGGGTACATTCCACCTTTCTATTGAGGAGGCGTATTTGGTATGATACCGGCTATTTTAAAATATATTTCCAACACTGAAGTTTCCATATGGATCCTTCCTTATAAATGTAGTCTAACAGAGTAGTTAATACCATGTTTTTCTTTTGGGGAAAAGGGAGGAAGAAGGAAGGAAATATCCCTCTTACCCTTGAACTTCTGCTAATTCAACTATAGTTTTTGGTAATGGTGTGCAATATGCTAAACACTTTTTCACCAGAGCAATTTAGAAAGGTGATGAATGAAAGACGTGGGCTGACCTTTCTTTTACTGTCATGATTTACAAACCTAAAAAAGTTATTACTCACTGCCACCACTCCAACAGCTATAGCTTTTTGAAGTTTTTTCTTACACATTTTCCCTCCTGCAACCTAAAGCAGGATCCAAATCAAAAAATGGACAGCATTGTAAACATATGAATTGGATTATATTCATGACGAGGGAGAAAGATTCAACAAGTGCCTGTCTAATACAAGTATTCAGGTAGAAAACAAAAGCACATCTGAGTGCAATGTTCAAGATAATTTCATTCTGAAACACTATATATGTCTTGAGAAGAACTACAGTGGTTTGCCGGAGGAGCTTCTTATCAACATACTGCATTTTGTGCAAAAAGTATTGTGGTTTCTCTATCAGTCCCATGCAAAGCAACTGCTCTTTCAGAAATGGATTTCATAACATTCACTTAATGGCCTCAATGTAGTGAATTTTAACTGCCTAAGAGAAATGAAGTTTAAGAAAAAAAAAAAAATCATCTGCTGCCTGAACATGTTCTCACATATAAGAAAGTAATAACAACCATAGATGAAATGGAAATGAATTCAATAGACTCCCAACTTACTGAAACTGTCAGCAAAGTGGAAGACAAAAGAAAGTCACATTTAGAAATTTGGAAATGATTCTAAAAGGGCAACACAAGTCATTCAGACATATTATGAGTCACTAAGACTCCTATAAGAATACTGGCACCAGCAACTCTATTCCAGGGAACCATGAACCAGATTTAGCGGACAACACAGAATTCATCTAGGTACCAAAACCCATATACTTCTAGAAATTAAATACAAACTTGTAGAGAGTGCACACTGCAGAAAGTTTGCAAAACAAACCCTGCCATGCTTCCTCCTCAACCATCAGCAGACCAACTAAAACACATAAGAAATGCCAGAAGAATCCAGAAGGCACCAGCAAAGTTCAAGGCCATCCTAGATGCTGCAGCCCCCTCAAACATGGCCCATTCACTTTCTGGAGTTACCAAAATACTTGAAGATAATTTACCCCTTATTTAGCTATAGTTAAATCTTTTTCATAGTCTCCTACTTCCAGGAAAAACTTAGCATAAAAAGAATAGAACAGCAATGCATTTAAAAGCACAATGGAAATGTGTTACTGGGCTCAAAGGTGTAATTTATTAATGCATTTAGATCTTGATCTGCCAGAACAATTAACAAGCAATGTATCCTCTTAAAGATATGGAAAATCAGTAGACCTGAGCTGGCCCTGACTTAATTTCATACTAAATATGGCTACATGGTACTTTCCACATTCATTATGGGCATATAACAATACAATGAGGTTCATCACAAGTCTTGGAAAAACTTACTCAACATGTAGAGTCTCTCTTGTCACATACAGTGAGTCTGCAGCCATAAAAAGAAGCAAGAGTGAGCGGTACTGTTATCCACTCATTTAGCCAAGTCCATATTACCTGGCAACACAGATGGCATCTCTAGATTTCCTTTATTTCCTTTATTATTATTTATTATTATATTTATATATTTATATATTTATATATTTATATAATATTATTTATTATATTATTTATTATTATTATTTATT
>NW_008794009.1:1326978-1356793 GCF_000699145.1 Aptenodytes forsteri
GCTGCCCAGGGAAGTGGTTGAGTCACCATCCCTGGACGTATTTAAAAGTTGTGTAGATGCGGCACTTAGGGACATGGTTTAGTGGGCATGGTGGTGCTGGGTTGATGGTTGGACTCGATGATCTTGGAGGTCTTTTCCAACCTTAATGATTCTATGATTCTATGATTCTATGACTTATAGCACCATTTCTCCCCTACCACTTCTCTTTTCCCTCTTCTGTAGAGATGATCATCTATGTTGCTACTCCACTTACGCCATTCCTTTTCGGTTATGCTCCTCAGCTCACACACCAGGGTTTAACAATACTTCTAGTCATGTTAGTTTGTTTCTTGAATGTATGTATAAATAATTTTAGGAAAGCACCTATATGGATGGATGCATCAAAGCCAAATTCATGTGAAGCCCATGCTCCAAACCTCGAGCCTATGCTCCAGTCAAATGCAAGCTAACTCTGATTTAGAAACTGTCTCAGCGGAGCACTGCGCTAAAGCTAACAAGTCCTGCTACTAATCACACACTTAGTCTTTTTCTGTTTTAAAGAACTGTATTTTCTACATTTACCTCGTAGAGGAAACACTATCAAAAAGAAATGGTACTGGATTGGGAAACAGAAGACTTAATTCTATCCCTGTTTTGCTACTAACTGTGAACAAGCTGGGCTACTGATTCCCATCACATCATTTGTCTGCCTTGTTCATTTACACTGTAAGCTCTGCAAGGCAGGGAATATCTCTTACAAACTGTTTGCAAAGTGCTTCTTCACACAAGGGGATTTTGAGTTCTCCAAGAAAGGGCAAGCCTGTACTAATATAATACTGCTTCTATTACCGGTAGTAAATTTCAAATTGTTTGCATTGAGCAAAATTGTGTATCAAGAAATATTACATATTTTGCTTCCAGAAGGCTTGTTAACTAATTTTGCTGTTCTTGGAGGCAAGGACAATATTGTTGTAAGCAGTCATCTCCCATTACAACACTTCAATGTTCCTGATACGCAGCTACCTCCTGTTTATTCCTTTGGTGACTGTTACGGTTCTGTTCTTTTTTCGCCCTTATGATTGCCACGAGAAGATCTTACCACTGTTCTCATATACTCATGACAGCCTTCTGAAAGAATTCCTATTTCGGGTATATATTAATTAATTACTTCTATTCATTCCAAAGTGAACTGTAATCAGCAGGGAGCTCTTCATCATCCTCTGGAATATTTAGCACCCTTAAAGTGACACCATTTGCTGTGCTTTTAGGAAGCAGCTTATTGCTCTAATTGCTTCTTATGAGATCCAAATTTTGCAGGTCTCATTCTTCACCCAGTCATTATCAGTATTTTCTTACCATGGCTCTAATTTCACTACTTGCCCCTTAGTCATTAGCTAAGATACTGATCTCCCCTGTGCACAGTTGAATCAGTGTCTAATCTTCCTCTTTTTTTTCAAGGACAAAACACTTATCTGAGGTACCAAATTAAATGTCTCCACACATATTTCACTTCTATCCTTCCTACAATTTTTTCCTGTTGTTGTTGATATCAAATTACTTAAGATCTCAACTTGGCACTTTCTTTCTTATAATAATTTCTTTTTAATGTTTGTTCATTCCAGCTTCATTTCTTTTTTACAGGTTTCAGCTATCATGAAAGATTTTTCCTTCTCTCCAAACAGGAAAACAAACGCAGCTTTCACATTCTCAGTTATGTTTTGTATCAGCTGCCCGAGATCCTAAAGTAGCTGTCAAGCCAAATCTAGTTGTTCTGTGAGCTGTGAAACCAATAAAGTTTGCTATCCTGGAGTATTTCCTATACCCCTGCCCCCTACTCCTGCAATTACCGCAGCTTTTCCCATGTCCTCTATAATCTCATTATCTGTAATACTATCAGTTCTCCTTCCTGACCTCTAGATTCTCCCACAGTATCTTGGGCAAATAAGCTCAAAAGTAATTTACGAAAAATAGAAGGACAAAATGGTCTTACTAGAATTTCTATGTTACCATAAAATAACTTAAAAGCATCAGCTGAGTACAAATCTATGTTGTATTTTTCTTATTCTGCATGCAAATCCGTAGGTCTAGAAAACAAGAGCTAGTTAATTTGCTCGTATGTGATGTTAACTCTGAAATTACAGATGCAACATAAATGCCAGCAGTTAGTATTTCACTAGCACTCAAATTTTACTAGCATTCAGCTTCTTATGCAGAAAGCCCCGAACAGCCTACCATAGGAACTCAAACACCTCAAATCCTCAACTGTTCTTCTTGTGCTGACAAATTTCCACAATAAATACACATACACAAATATATGACAGAAAAAACTGCAAACACAGAAGCAGAGTAAAATACACTTAATTAAACATCAAGAATAAAAATGTAGTTGATACACCACTGATGATATTAATCATTGCAATATTTAAGACACTTAAATACAGAAGTATGCATTATACCATCTGAAACAGCTTTTGAACTTCCTATCTGCTTTAGAAGCTGAGTCTCAAAGCTTTTGACTAGTCCAGTTTATTAAATAATAAAAAGTCTTGACTACACATGGTAATTTTGACATTCCAGTGAAATAAATTGAGTCATCAGCAGGCCTGTATATTTGGAAAGCAATTTTTAATTTACCCTGGCAACAGATTGTATGTTGCAGCTGACAACAAACTTGGTTGCAAATGTAAAACTGGGCTCAAAATCTGTGTTTCATGCTGACGTAAAATGGCAGTAACGCCAATACCTACAGCTTCCCAGGAAATGCTAAGTGGTTCAGAAGCTTCTGACAGAACAACACAGACACCCAAATCTAGCAACTGGCAACTGACAATTTCTACAATTCACATTATATTTTTTTTTATTCTTACATTTTCATATATATGTTTTCACATATAAGTAAGTGAAGCACATTGCTGTTTATGCCGTGAATATATGCATCAATGCTATCCGCAGGTGATGCATTGGAGACTGACAACAATTCGGATTTCTATACCTTCCTTTGTGTGCTGAAACTCCCTAAAACCCTTTGCAAAGCAATAAATATCATACCCAAGGAGAAATAGTGATAGGTCATCAATACAGCAGTGACTTTCTGTACCCAGGTTTAGCAGCCATTCTACGTACAGCAACACTTCTGAAATATGAGTGCCAATTAATCTGAAATAGTCCTGCCTGTGAGGTATCTTTTGTATAATCACCTGCACTACTAGAGATTGCATCTGCAGTTCTTTGATACCACTGCAGAAGGACAGCAATTTATTAAATCAGTATTTGCACTCTGTCGAAAGGCCAGTAGGTTTCCACAAGTTCCCCAAATGTCTTAAATGTGTGATCTTATGCTAAGCCCTGGCTATCCAAGTGAACTGCCAAATCTACATACAGGATAAACAAAAATATTTATAAAGCAACTGCAGCAGCAATGGTAATGGTAGCAAAGACAACAAGGCAGAGAAAGTTGAACCTATCTTTCCATGCTTGCTACCGCTCACCACAGATGAACAGCCCTCTGCATTTATTGAAGAGAACAGTTAGCTAACCTTCAGGAGCTGAAATTCAGATACCTACTTATAGCTGCTCTCCCATGCTCCCTGCTACTCTCTTAGCTTCACACGTTTATGAGTTCAGTGGTTTGGAGTACACTTCTGTTGGGCTTTCTGATCTGGAACCATCCTTCCAGCAGCACATTCACCTGTGCGCACGCGCAGCAGCACACGGAGCAGCAGCAGCCCTGTAGCTATCCTCCAGGGGTCACAATTGGGTTACAAATTCTATAAAATGTGATGACTGTGCAACCTGATTTAGAGCAATTTATTCACATCCTTCTTCATTAAGATTCAAATGGAATAAGTAAGATAGAAATTGAACAGATACAGAAATTGTGCATGGCTTGCTTCTGTAGTCAGTAAACATTTATTCACTAGGCACAGCTCGCTCTCTTGTGCTCGCTCTCTCGTATCCTCTCTCTTCCCCTATCCTTCCTGCTTGCTGTTTTAACGCATAATTAAGAAGGTCAGAATTAATGAAGCAGTGTGGAGTAAAGTTCAAGGAATCCCCAGGCACTATTTATTCTATTAGATCTCAGGCATGAATGTCAGATTGGCAGCATTAGAGGCAGAGGCAGTGTAGCTGGCAGCAGTCCAGAAGCGAAGCTACCAAGGGAGACTTACCTGCAGTGTCAAGTCATTGCTGAGCTCCCTCCCTGCAAAAATCACCCGCAGCTGGTCAGCTGGAATTCCCTGTCGTGGGGCAACCGCCTCCTTCAGCTGGAGGATGCTGGCGTCCGAACCAACCTCCACCGGGAAGCCATGGCTGGAGTTGAATCTGACAAACACTGAACAAGAGCAAAACACCTTTTAAAGTGAGCATTTCTCAGGAGGTGTTTGTACTAGAGTGACTACGAGAGGCTTACTCTTCAATTTCAGGGAGCATGTACTGTTTTCAGAGAAAAGCTATTAATACTGCAGTGTACCATTTTGAAACCCATCACAGAATAGCTAGTGACCAATAAAAAAAACCCCATGTGTTTCCCCTACACATGGCAGTGTTAGAAATTACAGAGAACAGTCAGAATCAAAAAAGACCCAGCTAGGCAGCTGTGTAAGTAGTCGCTAATTGGCACAATAGATTTTCAGTTCAGTCCTAAACTTAGTGGGCACAGGGCACACATGCTTTCTGTGCCTCTCATGCTCTTCCCCATTGCATATAAAAAATAAACGCAGGAAACTGAGGTATGCTTTAGAGCCACAATGCATTAAATAATACAAGGGGAAACAATTCCTTGTTACACAGTAAAGCACAGTCATATAAACCGTTTTCTCACAGATAGAATTCTACAGAAGATAATGACGGAGAGAAAATCACAGGCTAGCAGAAATGTTTGGGAGTGTTGTATTAGAGCGTGGTCTTTTCAGAGTTCACTAAAATACCTGCAGTACATAACTCCTGCCGGCATCCACCTTCAGTGCAGAAAATCACTACTGCACCAGTCATATCATTTTTAGAGCTGCAGCAACTGGTTTATACATCCAGAGAAGTCTGGCAAATAAACTCATAAGCTTCCTGCCATTCAGCTGGCAGAGCTGTTTTTCATAAGGAGTCTGAATGTGCTCATTGAGCCCATGGTCAGGGGAATGACTACAAGAACTATGAAACAGGAAAAAACCTCATTACATCCATATCAGTCACGGAGATTGTATGAACGGTAGACATGTCCCCAGTGGACCACTTCAACCAATAGTTCCACAGACAGGAAGCAAAGGAATTAGCAAAACCCAATATAAAACAAAAAATCATTTGTATCAATTAGATAGTGGGTACCTGTCACCTAAACTGCTTGGGTATTGATTGTAACAACCAGTCTTCTTAAAGATTTATTTCCCATTCCCACTGCAATGTTTTAGCTGAAGGTGTTACTCCTTTGCATTTTTGATGACTGACAGAAGCATAAGCTCAAATGTATTTATATAGTTTAAAGAAATAACTATTTTTAAAACTGAAAATTGGATCTTTATGATTTTTCAAACACATAAAGTCTACCTGACCACTTCAAAGTTGTCAGATTCTTTAAGAGCATTTGAATATGGCTGAGAATGCTGCCATTCTTTTGCTGAGCAAGGAATGTTGTAAATATCTGCAATTTCACATCTTCAGTTCAGATTTAGCTAATCTTTAAGGGACAAGGCCATATACCAATAAAATTTTACATAACATTTTAAGTTTTGCACTTGAAAGTACCCTCTTAATGTACTAAAATGCAGGGTAGGATTGCATAATGCTGTGTCAGGCAGGTGGCAGTACATATGCCCTGCAGTGTGTTACACAGTCTCCTGTAGTACATCTTGTTACTGGTTTTGATTTCTATTTAAAGGTGTTCTGGAAATAACTAAACTGTGCAAGCTGTATATTCAGACTGTTCAGAAAAATCAGCGGAACTTGAATTTTATTTTGATTGTGGTTTGGAAAGTAAAGGAGGACTTATATGACAAAAAGTAGTTCCAGCTAATGGGGACTGAACATTTGCCATCTTCCCAGAACACTCATAATGCTCAGCTGTACATAACTTTATCTGGACCTGTGGCAAAATATATCATTAAATCAATGGGGAATATACTTTGCAGCTGTACATAACTTTATCTGGACCTGTGGCAAAATATATCATTAAATCAATGGGGACTTTTTTAATATGCTAAGCTCTGACTATCTGACTATGTGCATATTTTTTTTATACATTTATATAGGTATGCTCGCATACACACATAAAATGCATACATATGCATCTCCAAAGACTTCTTCCTAACTAATAAATAATCCTCTTTATCTTTAGTCTTACGAAAGCCAAGTGCTATTGGTTTTAGAAATGAAAAAAAGTTAGCCTTTTTTAATATGCTAAGCTCTGACTATCTGACTATGTGCATATTTTTTTTATACATTTATATAGGTATGCTCGCATACACACATAAAATGCATACATATGCATCTCCAAAGACTTCTTCCTAACTAATAAATAATCCTCTTTATCTTTAGTCTTACGAAAGCCAAGTGCTATTGGTTTTAGAAATGAAAAAAAGTTAGCAAGTGCATTGACTCTGCAAATCAAATGTGCTGGTAAGAGGAAAGTGCTTGATAAAAGAAGCATAACCAAGTGGAGTGTCATTTAAATTAACTATAAAGCGGTACTCATTTTTGAAGACAGTATAAATCCACTGCAAGCATAATTCATGTTCATCATCAACAATCCCCACCCCTTCCCTCAAATAAATTTATTTGTATTCACTTCCAACAGGTATAGTCTCCTCCTCCTAATGTGTACAAGGTAGCAGAAGTTTCAGTCTCACAACTGTAACCACAAGCAAACATGGGAAATGGGTGTATGAGTGCAACATTTTGCACTCCACAGCAAAGATTACAACTACTCTCTTACAAGCCTGAAGAGCTAACTCAGAAAAATGCTAGAATGCCAAACTTTGCTTGCTGGAAAGTTCTAATCCCAAATATTTTGCCCTTAAACACATTTATTCTATTATAAAGTCTGCAATCCACCAACTCTTTTTAATGTAAAAGAACAGAAGGGACCTTTGCTTACTTGCACAGAGCATAAAAAGATTAAATACAAAACATCAGTCTGTGGAATAAAACCAGAATTTCATCAATATAATACTTCAAGCTGTCTTTTTAGGAAAAAGAAACTTATTATTTTCTTTTTGACATTCCAACTCAATAATTAAATCATCACTATCGAGTTGATATTCTTAACAGCACACGTTATTCACGAGATCATAGGTGAAGTTATATAGACATTTGAGACCTCTTCCAAAGAATACATACTTTGAAAAGGCTTGGAATTTAAAGTTTGTCTACTGCAAGTTAAATAAATATTGGCTTAAAAGAAGATTAAAGAATTTACCTGAGGCCTAAACTGCTGATGGAAATCTGAAAAAAATAAGTTACTAAAGCTAAGAAGTAGCCAAACTGAGCTGAAGAAAGGAGGCTCCATTTGGATCAGCTCTCCTACTCCCACATCTGTAAGAGGTGAGAAACAGTAAAACTTGTCTGATAAAAGGAAACTTTGTGAGACTTGACTGTCACGTCAAATATAATCTCTGTAAATATCACAAGGATCTGATTCCCAGATGGATCAAGAGGTACCTAGGTCCTTTTGTAAATCTCCCTTGGTATCTATCTGAATCTCTACATCTATCTAAGGTGTACAACTTCATGCAATAATTTCAATTTTACATTTAATGAGTTGGATAGTATTAACGTCTTGTTTGGAAGGATCAGCAAGTGCTACATAAGGGAACAGCTGTAGAGAAAGCAACTTCTACATATTTCCAGAGGAATTTCCCATGTTTCCTATGAAAATACCCATTTTTTCAAGCACGTACCTACACAGTAAGAAATTTTTTGGTCCAGCATAATGACTCAAGTGGTGGAAATTGGTTTCTTTAAAGGTGAAGAAAGGCTTACTCCTTTGGCATGCCACTTCTGCAAGCGTGGCACAGGGAAAGTTCTCAGTTCTGGGTGTAAGGGCAGGAATTGCATTTGTACAGAGCAACGCATTTCCCCCTAGAAACTGATACTACAAAATCAGAATACACAGAGTTGCAGGGTACATGAAATGCATTCAGGTGCAAAGAAGACATAAGAGACTGTACACACAGAAATGATGGTCTAGCATGCAGCAGTAGGTTAAAGCTGGCTAAGCAGAATGTAACAAGTCTTCACAGACGGAGGCTAGCAATTTAGGGAAACAGTAAAGTAAAGAGAAGTAAAAATGCACCCCTCCACCTCTCCCTGCTGCCCCAATTGGACCAGAAAGTGGAGGCGTACACAGAAGTAAATACCGAGTGGAATTAAAATCTTGGTTCCCAGTTGTGGGAAGTTTCATTATTTTGACATTGGTTTTCATCTCAAATACATCAAAAATTCAGTGTATTGACTTTTTATGTTCTTTTTGTTGAACAAGAAGTACCATGTAAATGTTAAACTATTTTCATTCTGCAACACTTCATGGAAATAAATACTTCTTTATTTTTCCCGTCCTGTTGACTGGACCCCTCTGTTTGGATTCTCTCTCTCAGAATGAAGCACCAACACAAATCCCAGAAAGAAGTGGGTGCTGTGGTCATGAGGAAACACTGGTGTATCATGATAGAGGCAGCACAGCATTTATTTTGGTTAAAAGTTCCCAAGGAACTCAACTTCTTGGCTTTTAGCTGGGTTGTATTCAAGTGACTGTAATAAAATTATCAGAGTTATCACCTCTGAAGTGACTTGTATTAATAAATTCATGTACAATGAGCCATTTCATTCATAGGAATACAATACGGAAATGCACCAGTTCCCAAATAAAGTATTGCTATCCAGAAGATTTTGTGTTTCACAAACAGTATGACACATCATTGCATCCACTATCAAAATGGAGTCAGCAGCACAATTCAATCACTTGGAATACAATTTGATGAATAACTTTTCCCCATGAAGTAATACAAGAATTGTTAGCAAAGGGAATATAAGTAAGTGAAGAAGATTGTGACTAAAATCTTGCGTAGTTTAAGACAGTACTGCTCCTGTCCATCTGTCCATCCCTTATGCTGGAGGTTGCTACACATGTAACTGGGATACTGAAAGAAATGTGTACCTGCATCTCAGCTGTGCCTGTTTACAATTCAGCATGTTAGTACAAACTCAATTGGAAATTTAAGCAAATGCAGATACAAAATGGTTAATCTCAGACACAAGTACATGGGGCAGGTGCGTAGGGGAGCTGCAGAATTTCAAGTGAAGGCTGGAGGAAAGCTGGTGGGCAGGCACACCTGCCAGGATCTCAACAGGCCATTTCTCAGGGCCCTGGGATTCAGCAGCCTTTCTTCTTCGGCAAGTCATACCAAAAGTGCCAAAGCTTTAATCCCCATTGTCATCAATCCCACAGGTTTTCCACTTCTGAATCGAGAGGGTAAATACTGCATGTTGGAGAAGCTTAGGCCCTGCTTGTGAACAAACTGTGAAGGCGCAGTCCCGATATATAGAACCAAAATGACTGAACTGTGTCAAGAATGAAAAAAAAGTTGTAGATGTTTTTACATTGCTACATGCAAAACACAAATTTTCTTTTTAGTTTTGACATAAAATAGTCAATTCTTTTTCTTCCTGATGTAGTGAATCACACAATCCTACTTTGCTGCACACCAAACAAAAGCTATAACCTACAATAGATGATCTGTGGCAACAGAATGCACACATTTAAACTTTAAGATCTTATTGCTGAGCAATTATATTGTGTCCGTGATAACTGCAACAGCTTCAAGTACTCTTTATTCCCCATTCTTCCTAGGGACAAAAAGAACAAAACCAAGGTTTAACCCAAGGACGGTGTGAAATATGTGAAACTTTTGATTTTTAAAACCCCTTTCCCTACTGAGGTCAGATGACAAGACCTTTGAAATGTATTTCCCTAAGACTGGGAAAAAAAGTCTTGTGACAGTATCTGTCTGTGGTGATCAGTTCCTCTTTGACTCAGCACATCACTTGAGAACACAGCCCTTCTTAGCTCAAAAACCTACATCTAGACTATTTCACATTAGAAAGTATTATCCCTTCCTTTTCAATATTAAATCTTTCTCATAAACTGTGAATAATAATTTATCCAGTACAACTAACCAGTTTAGAGCAGATTAAAAACAGTAAAATGCACAGAAAGGATAAACAAAGGAAGAGAAGGTAGAAATCAAGGTAATGTAAAATCCTCACCACCTGCTAGAGTACTGTGGAAATGTTTTGTAAGTCCCTCTGTTATGGCACAACTGCGCATCACCTCTTAAGGCATAGGCTGAAGGCCTCTGTTCTAAGTATTGTTTTTATTTCAATAAATAAAAAAAAAAATTTTCAGATGCTGGGGGCTCTTGCATCCTCAATCATACGGCAAGATACTGTTCTATTATTTTAATCTTTATATTTAATGAACATAAGATACATCTGCAGGCACTTCATAAACGCTGAGTGAATGTCAGTTGCTGCCTGGAATTTCTACAACCTAAACTGTAGAAATGCAACTGTAGGATATACATAGTGTGAGAAACTAGCAGCAGAACACAATATAATGTGATGGCAGTAAATCTTGTTCCACAACTTCTGATTGTTATTTCCCGGTCTTCAGTGTGTCAAGGGAATTGTAAAAAGGGAAAGAAGTAAAGCAAAAGATTAAAGAGGAACAAAAAATTGAAAGAAAAAGATGAGTGGGGGAGACTATCAAGTTGAGGTCAGGACTGTAAAGGAATAGCTCAGAGCTATAGCCGGCTTTTATTAAACAGCCAGTCAGCATGTGTTACTGAAAGTCCAATTAAATGGTTAAACAACTTTGTGCAAAGTTCTTTGAAGTGTCTTTCCACAGCAACTCCAGCAGCCTGGAACTATTTGCAGTCTTTTTCTTCACAGGTTTGTGTATCTAGGTTCTGTATTAGAATAGGAGACCTTCCCAACACTTTTTGCACCCAGGAGCACTGGAGAGCAGGACAGTTCAGTCAGTTCCATTTTAATTTCTACCCTGCTTCCACTACATCAAGTCCTGCTTTGGAGGCTGCTGTCACCGTCACAAAGCTCTGGCCAACTGGCTTGCATGATTTTTTGCTTGACATATATATGCGATAAAATAAAATCTCATCAGCATTAGAATAACCAGTCCCATAGGAATTCATGTAGCCCTTTCATCAGTTAGCAAAAATATCCTCAGTTCTCTCCAAGAAAACTCTCAAACAGATGTCTTTTCATCAAAAAGTTGCCAAATTCTGACAAACTGGAGCCAAGTTGAGACAGCAAGATCCTGAGTCTTGATGCCCTTGCACTGAACATCTGCCAACAATTCCCTTCTATAAAGAGGGAAATCCAACCACAGAACCTCTGCTGTCTACATAAGGAGTGAGCTAGTGTCTCGGAGATAATGATTTCACACATTTCCGTCTGTATGGCTGAAAATCAAGACCTTAAACACTACCTTGAGATGAGCGGGTTGCTGTTGCAGATATTGATGCATTGATATGATGTTTTCCTGGCAAAATGGCCTGCTGTATATTTTGCACCAGGTCCAGACTGACCGGTTTATGCAACGAAGTTAACCATGACTTAATGAGTTGCCACTCACTGCTGAGCCATAATAACTGGCAGCATTAGGCCTCCTCGATCACTGCATTTGTGAAATAAAATTAATGCACTTTAATGTAAGCCAACTTCACAGCCACAGCAGAAAAAGAGCCTACACAGGCAATAAGTGGCAACTCATTAAGCTAGAGTAATTTGGTTCCTTCTGATCATTTGCAAATTATCTTCACCTAACAAATGATTTTATGATGTAGTCACACATAGAGAGCAATGTAGTAATCTAACATAAACAATGTCTATAAAACTCCATCCTTGGTGAGGTTATTTCTCTCCTTAGCAAGGAATAAACTCTCTCATGGAAACATCTTTAGTTCTAGCTAACACTAAATGAATATCATAAAAAAAATCAAGACATTTTTATGTCTTGATTATTAACTCAAATTTTAAGATTGAGATATTTGATTGTTTTATCTCCTTTTTAAATAAAAATCATGATTAACTTTTATTCAAACAACTGTTTATGGAAAGCAATACAGTAGTATTCATAAATGCTACATTTGTACCTGATGATAGTTTTCTACAAAGTCATGAGCATCATGGAAAGGGTGAGTCGGGATTGGGCACTCACTTCCATTGCAAGGTTTAGGGGGCATCATATTAACCTTGTGGGAGCTAGGTTCAAAACAGACAAAAATGAGATGTTTGCTTACGCTACTTGCAACAAACCCTCCAGAAAACTCTGCCAGAGAAGTGGTAGATGCAGGTTGTGTAACTTCGGCTCAAGGGGAGAAAAGAAACTGGCAGTTACTGCCTAGGCAGCTCAGTAATCTCTCTACTGAAAAAGAGGGGATAATATATACTAGTAAGAAATAAATAGTTTATATGTAGGTTTTGAGCTTAGAAGGGCTATGTCTTCCAGTCATGTGCTGAGCCAAAGAGGAATGTATCACTTCAAGGACAATAAAAAGTAACAGGTATTGTCACAAGATATTTTTCCCATTCTTAGGAAAATACGTTTTAAAGCTCCTGTCATTTGAGTTAAAAATAGCTGTGAGAACATCAGGGAGAAATATCATCTATGCTTGCGCTATTGTCTTTCTTCAGAAGAGTGTCTCTGCTTACGGTCACTGTTGGAGATAATAATACATGGGGTTAAACAGACTTGTTCTGAACAACTATGGCAGCTCTTTTGTAGATGTCCTGGGTTTGTATTTCCATACATGTACTCCATAGAATGTAACACTGAGTAAAATCTAGCGAGTAGGCAGGTTAACAGTTTCCTCCTGACTCTTCCTCACTACCAAGTAATCCAAACCAAGAATAGAGGCAAATAAAAAAGACAAGAGCTCAGCAGTACTCTTTTTTTCCTCCAGAACTATGCATGCACATGCAGTTGCTTTCTTGTATTGCAGTGAGGCAAATTTTAAACTCAGCAATTCTCACAGTAACCTAATTTTGTTCTAGGAAGTATGCCTCTTAATCCAAGAGACAAGCTAAATTTGTCCAGTGAATTATTTCCTGTGAATAATTCACTCAGTTTTACTATACCCAAATTCTCTTTAAAGTTGGAGGAATGCATAGCTAGCTAACCTAACACTACAATTATGTTGGCATTTCCTTAAAAAGTCTCTTAAAAATGCTATTTTCCTAGCTATTTTTGTCCTGATTTACTGGCTGCTTATGTCAGCACAAAGCTGCCGTGAACTTCCTTGATACAGAATCAAGCTAAATTCATGTTTCATTTTAAATAGACGCATACTGTTCTTTAATGTGCTTGGATATGGATAAGAGTCTTTAAACTCTACATATTTCCAGCTATATGCTACAGCTTTCTGTATTAATAAGAAGTACTACATTTAAAAAAAAATGTATACTCTTGCAGCTTTTAAATTACCCCTGTCCTGTGGAAGAATGGGCCAGTATTTTTGCAAAGACTGCATGAGTTCAATTAAATTCATAAGAGGGTCAGAAAACCTCAAGTAGGACTATTGCAATAGCTTTAAGGCAGTAAAGGGGACTGCAAGGTGAGGGCTGCAATAGTGAGATTCCACTATTTTAACAGTTATGCTCATTTGCAGTTCCCCAGGAAAATTAACGCATTGTTCTTATGGTATCTACATTCTGCTAAATACTAGAAGCTTTGGTGGACAGCTGAAGATCCACTCAAACAAATGTATGATAAAAATGGCAGCTGTCACACTTCACCAAGGAAGGAGCTTTCTAACCTCATGAAGTTTGTTAGTTGTTCAGTATAGGACAAACGAGTATAAAAATTTATACAATGCATATTATAATATGGATAAAAATGGTATCTATACCATTGGAATGGCTATATAGAAACAGATTAGTTCCACATACAAAAAACCCAGAAGTCCCAGAGAAAACATACCTACCCGCCCACCTACCGACAGGGAAATCTTTGTTTTCACTTTAATTTCCACAAGAGCTACTATAAATAAAAACAAGCCAAAACTCAAGGGAATTAACATTGCTATAGCCCAGGACAGTGTTAGCCCAGTACATGGTTGTATGCAGTATAGCCATGTGCATTGCTTGAAGGGAAGGGATGAAGCCAGCTGCTTTGGAGAACAGAAACATAATAGAGCTTATTTCCTTGGTGTTTACAGGTCTATGTTAGTTTTCGAATCTCTACGTTTCTTTGCTTTTACTTATTCCATTTGTGGGGATCCCAGTATCATTACAATCACGTTCCGATTTGTTTTAAAACACACGATGCGCAAATGAAATTATATTTCATGACTGAGCACTCAATTTTAAGGCTATATGCCTCAGCCTCTTTTCCTTGAGCATCTTTCCAGTTTACCCGTTTTACTGATAAATAGTTTTCTACTAGCAGAAAAAAGAGCTTTGATGTTCTGGGATAGGCATATCCCTGCCCTTCACCTTTAAATGCTAACCTCACCCTGCTTCCTGATGCTTTGCTTTTCTTTCGAACTGTGGGCATGATCTCTCCTCCCTGAGACCCATCTTCTCAATAGTAAAATTACTGCAATAGCAGAGCAGACTTAGGAGGACGATTGCTCTGCAGAATGGCCTGAAGAGACACTATCAGGGCACTGGGGACACCACCAGCCCTGACTGTCCCCGCCTGGCTTCCCCGGGGGGCTCCCCACTCTGCCCAAGGCCCAGGGCCCCATGTCAGCCCCCCGGGTCTGTCAGCCCCTGCCTCAGCGACGCCACAGCAGGGCCCTGGCCGAGGCCAGCCTGTTGCTGTTCCTGCCTGGGCTTCTCGCATGGATGTGACCTGACTTTTAACCTTGTATTGATCTGGCAGTGGATCTCTGTCCCTCACCACATGCCCAGCCTCATCCACCCCATTGTGGGGCTGCACTCCGGCCTGCCAGGCCCCGGCTCCAGCCCCGGCCCCAACCGCCGCTCTGCCCCCTGGTCAGTGCAGTGGTAAGAGGAAATGTAACATCTCTTCACCCATGGCAAATGTGAGAGTCTCAAAACATGCTCTAAAATGGTGCACGCGCATGTGTGTGTGTGTGTGGCAGAGCACTGCTGGTGGGAACCAGGCTCCTGTTCCTTAATCAAGATGCAATTTGGCCCAGGTGGGTCTGTGTGAAGGGCACTCCACCCTGCCAGTGCCAGCACAGCTGGCCTCCTCCTCCTCCCGCCGCCTCACCGACAGAAATCAGTAATGCGGCAGCAAATGTGGTTAAACCCAGACTCTCAGGCCTTGCTGGGCACTTCACCTCTGTGTGGGACTCAGCCTCCGGCTCCACGGCCTTTGGCTTCCTGCCAGTGCAGGGGCTGGCAGGACTATGATGCCTCCTGCCTCCTGACAGGGATCCCTGGCCTGCAAGAAGCAGGACTGCCCGCATTTCACACAGGCAGCCCGCTTCAGCTCCAAACTTTTCAGAAAGACATGACAGTCTTGAAACAATTTTAAAATGTCCCTGCCTTTTAACATTTGAAAAACGCTTTTTGTTCCAAAACATACAGCACTTCTGTAGCAACTTGGAATTTACCCTGACAGGTCCACGTTAAATTCTTTTGGCAAAATTACATCTGTTAAAGATGTAATGTAAAGATTAGTTAAAGATTCTAAATAATTACACTAGCTTTAGTAAAACTCTTAGCTGTTTGCTCCTCTGACAGTAAAATTTAACCCCTTCAATCAAAAGAGATGGGTTGCCAAAGAAATTTGCAATTGTGTAATAGAAATGTGTGCCCAACTTTTCTTCTGAATTAGTTAAAAGACATTCCTGTAGCTAAGCTTGAAGATTTACTATATTTCAAAGATAATTTTCTTCCTCTTGAGTTTTTCAAAGCTCTTCCCCCCCTTTGTTGTTTTTTTTTAACATTTACTTTTGCTATCTATCTCACACCCAAATAACAAACACTCCCACGTTAAATACCTCTAAGTCCCTGACACACAAAAATACCCAGCAGCCACTTTTGCCAGGCAAAAACATATGGCCCAAATTGACTGCCAAAAATAGTCTATCATTCCTACTGTAAAACTGCTAGCTAGCTGGAAAAAAGAAACACAATTTCAGATATCCCAATGTCACACCAGAATGCTATGAATTCAGTATATTCTTTGAACACACAGAAATTAATTGGACCTATTTGAAATATATGCAATACAGTCATTTACAATCACCCCTTAATTATATTAAATGTCTAAAAGTGAGTGTGTACATAGATACATATAGAGATTATAGATATATGTATGTATAAAATCTCCAATTCAGAATGTTGTTATTTCAGTACAGAGTGAAATCCTTATTGACTGAGCAGACTTAGACATGAACTTGCTGAATGGGATGAGAGTAGGGACTCCAGTTCACAGAATATGGTTACTGGGCACATGACTGAAATACTATTACAAATATGAAAAATTAAAACCTCCAAATCATAATGAAATGCCAAAATACAGTAGGGGGCCTCAGATTGATAAATGGCGATGTATATAGTACATCAGCTGAATACGATGGGATAAAAGTTGGGAAACATTTCAGATACCATACAAGCAACTTTGCTTCTGTTTTGTTGTTTTTTTCAAATCAATACTAAGCAGAGCCAAAGGATATAGTGTGTATATATATTATAGATATGCACACCAAATAGTGAAGATCGTGTGGAGCTATGCTGTGCCACAAATTTACTGTGTAAGTTTCTTGCCACTTTACCAATTCTCTACCAATCTGTTTTGCTGGATTTACCTTTACTATCCCATACATCAGCAACTTTGAGGAAGATGACATAATGATTTCTGTCTCTGTCTGTCAGAGCTAGGTCAATAGCTGATATGAAGTTAGATATTTCAAGGCCTGCAGGCCTATAATTTCGAGGTATATTTCACTAGAAAGCTAAGAAACTATAGGGTTTTTTATTAAAGACTAAGATAGCTATATAAAGTAATTTCACCTTTAAAAAGGAGGCCTCATAATCTGAAGTTTTAGCTTATCGCCATGATAGATCAAAATATCTCAGATATCAGAATCTAGTTCAGGTCATAGTTCCCCTGGAAGAGCACATTTCCTTTGGCAAATGTAATGTACTGAAGTCAAAGATTTTGCAGGCTTGTATCATTTAATGAATGTCAGATAAAGAAAAGGATTTAAAAGATTTGCTTTGACAAAAACAAGATCCACATAAATTAAAATGTGAAACAACAGCTGAATTGATGATGACAGGATGAATCAGTTCCTTCTTGCTGAAGTGAAAGCTTATTTAAAACAATTTTCAAGTTAAAATATGCCTTTCATTTTTCTTAGATCAAAATTTAGACTTTTTCCCCAAAAAACAGAAGCTCACAATTTTCATTCTGACTAACAAGGCATGAAGTTAAAATTTCTGAACAAGCAGAACAATAAATCTGTGTTTCATTACATGTAATTCTCTATACATGGGCTACTTTCTGCTTTACATTGGAAAAGCTGAAGCTTAGTGAGAGGCAGCAAGTACAGGCTGCATCTAACCTTTGGGAATGGGTAACACTGCTACCAAGATGTATCTGCATAGCAGTTCCACACATTCTCTTGCAAAAGTCCCGTTTTGCATACCTTACATCCATGGATGGTGGTGGAAGACAGAAATGCACCACCATTTCTGTGAGGCATGTGAGGCGCAATACAGTTTGAAACAGCAGAATCTATCTTAACTTTGTTTGGTTTTAAACGCTGATTGTGCTGACCAAGTCTTTCAGCTCTCTGAAGAAAATCTGGTAGGCCAGTATTATTATTTTGCGCCATGTGCTGTGTTTCCATTGTTCCTGCTGTCAGGAGGAATGATGCTAAAGAGCAACATAGTCTTCTATGGGATTTGCTCATTTTCAAAACCTATTTTGAGGCCTGAAAGAACAGGCAGTCTTTTTTGCTGAAAAAACCCAAGTTCTTCATTCTAACTATGAATATTCCCAGAAGAAGATCCATCTCAATTTCACGAACACGCCAATACTTCTCAAGATTTCCTTTCTTTCTGTCTTTCTGACAAAACAGGCACACAGCTGCAGCCAATCACTCCCTGTGCCAGTGCATTTGCCAATTAGTTCGAAGGAAATCTCCCAGCACACAAGGCTGAGCTTACGATCAGGCAGGAAATTATGGTCTATTATGCAATTTTATTCTCGTCTGTGATTGACTGCACATCAAAGGGCCACTCAATGGCAGCCACTGATACTTGTTAAGGTAAAAATAGTTTCGTAAAAGCAGATGGTGGAACCAAGACACCAGTAGATCAGAAATACTGAGTCTGAGTATAGTATACTTTATATGAGGCTTTTAGAAATAAAATGGAAGGATTTTAACACGTAGCGTTCCTTTGCAGTATATTGACCTTGCAAACTCTATGGTGTTTTCAGATACAGTGGATGTTTGCCAAGTTCTCCTAATCAAAATTTTCCCTCCCACCCGATTTAGAGTGTTCTGGACATCAGCAGCTTTACACCTGTAAATAGGTAAATTTTTTCATAGCATACGCTCCATATATAGGCTCTATCGGTATATGAAGTTAGGCATATGAATAATTCTGTATGCAAATAACCTCACTGAGCTCAGTAAGACTTTTTACATTTTTACAATGTTTAGGGATAAAATGACTGTGACATATATAGTTACAATGTCAATATGTCCATCTCAGTAACACATTTTTTAACAACATATGAACTCAATTACTTATAGAGAAAATGAACTGTGGCAATTTAGGCAAGTGATAAATGTGAAACAAGAATACAATCAGAAGATTTATTTAAATAAAGCCATAAAATGTTTTAAGCCAATCATCCAACTAAAACCACACCTTTGTAATGGCACGTGTGAGCTCTGAATAGTGACTGGAATTAAAAATGAGATACTGTGGCAAGCTAAAGGGCTGAAAAAATTACAGAAATAGGTCATTTGGTTAGATATTTAGAGATGTATTTAGAGGAACTTAGCAGTATAATTAAATCAGTTTAAGAAGAATAAGAACTCTGAACAAAAATTGCTGTTTTAAACTGGGTATGTCAAGCATTAGGTACAAACATGTGACAATGTTCTTGGAATCCTCATTTTAGAAAATAAAACATGGACATATTTCTTCTTATAAATTATTATGCTACACAAAAGAAGAGTTTTCTTTAGTTTCTCTTTCCTCTAAAGAACTAATCTTAAATGATACAGCTGGATCACAACAGAATAGTTAGTTATTCTCAAATAAAGTAATAATAATAATTCTCATTACGGACAGAGGAAGTTACATCAGTAACAAAAATACGTGCAAAAGACTTTGAGCCATTATTTATTTGTGATACCACATATGGTGGTAATTGCAAAACTGAAAATATTTATCATCAGATAGATGAAATCCTTATTTTCTTTCTTGAAAAAAATCCAGAAGACCTAGCACACGTCTCATGATTTCCAGAGAATTAACATAGGTCACTTTAATAGAGGTGGTATTTTAAATTTGCCAAAACACACCATTATTTAGTTTAATAATGCATCCCATGCAAGATTTTTTTGCATGATTAATGCAATTGAAATAGCAACAGCAATTGAACAGTTACACTATGTTAGTGAAACTGTTTCATTGCCATGATAAACAACTTCTGTAAGGATATTACTTACAACAAGCAGAGAAACCAAGTATATTAAATCAGATTAAAAAGGGAATGTTACCTTCCCCAGAATCCAGCTTTTCTGAAGGCAGCATTTTTATATGCTTTTCACTCCTAAGCCTTGCTGGCCTAGTAAGCGGTAGGAAGAATTTCTAAAATCCTAAAAGTTTCTGGCTTTCACATGAAGTTGTAGGAGCCTGGAGTGCAAACTAATTCTAGGCAATCGGTGGACTCGGGCTACCCTGGATTTTCAATAGTGGTGCTCTGGCCTGTCCATTAAATACTGTTAAGCCCTTTCATCGCAAAAATAGCCAGAGCTGATGTAGAAATGGATGCCTTGTAAAACAGAAGGGAGCACCAAACACCATGATTTAACAGAATGATAATCCTTAGCTTGAAATGCCAGGAAGACCCAGGAGACCTCAGAAGCCTGAGGCCTGTATCCAGACAACACTCAGCAGATAATTACTCTAAGTGACTCGTAAAAGATTACTTGAAAAATATAGTAAGCAAATTTCAGTGCACGACAGAGCAATGCAAAAGGGAGACAAAGGGAATAATGAAACTAAGAGAGGAAAGATTGGAAATGGAAAAGAAATAGATCAGAGGAGGAAGAAAAGGCTTCTCCAGGACTGGAGAGGACCTACAATCAGTGCCATGGTTTGGGGAATAAAACTGACAGGTCTCCCCTTGTCTTGTGTAATATAGGTAACTCATGAAGCAGCATGAAAAATGTCCTTACTCCAGGCTGTGCCTTTTAGGAATCAGAAAAAAACAGAAGCTTGCGAAGATCCTCTAACTCACACTAAGGGTAAGGATACAGGATGGATATCTATAGGAAAGAATACATTTCAATGTTTTTCCTTTTAACTTTTTTCTTAACTATTCAATGAATAGTGTATATTATTTTTTTAAGAACAAAGAGTAGAAGGAAAATAAAGAATAGTACAGGTAGGCGAATGGAATCACAAGGGAAGAAAACATGAAAATCTGAGTCCATCTTTCAGTGTGTACTTGCCAAAACATTTCCATCTCCTGCCAAGAGTCATATACTTTACAAAGTTAAATACTGATATTAATTTGTCATACGAAAGTTCCACAGGGAACTTTCAGTCCTAAATTCAAAATATGCAGATATCCATTTCATAAAGAAATTTTGCAAAGTCATTCAATAAAAGTTGTATTAAAAAAAATTAAAAGCATAAAGATTCTTCAAAATAAGCCTGTATCATTGGCCAAAGCACTCGAAAAAAAACTAAAGTCTCTAAAAACTTGCAGGAATCCTAAATTAAGACATGGACAAAATGACACTGATACAAATATTAGTCTGAAATACCTGCTCTTTTCTGAAGTAGTAAAATTCTGTAATTTAAAATTACTTAGCACTTTTCTTCAATATGTTCTGCCTTTTAAAAGCTCAGTGCGACTCTGGGTCTTTTTGCCACCTAAATCATCCATGAAGCTAGAATTCTGCAGTTCAACTGATTCAATACCCTTTCGAGGAAAAAAAAAGTAATCCTTGCATAGCATATAATACTCCAGTAGAAGATAACACTCCTCTTTATTGCTCCCTTGTAGACACCATTAAGAGAAGGTAGGCCCAATATAATATGTCCAACTTGTATTCTTCTAATATTGATGGGATAGTGAACTTTCTACTCAGAAAATGTCACCCCCTTACATTAGTTTTACCTGGAAGAGTAAACTAAAAAAATATATATATTTGTAATGAAATAGTAACTGCACCAAAATACTGAAGTAAACCTAGATCTAAAAGTTATTCAAAATTCAAAAAAAGCAGACGCAATAACTTAAACAAAAATGGAAAACAGCTTTACATAAAGGCAACAGCATTTTGCGAAACCTTCCTTCAATATATTTGCATTGATGCAAACTGAGATTGAATACTGTTATTGCAATGATTTTGTGAAGGTCATAACAAGAAAAGACTCAGAAGACTGCATTAAAAAATGAAAACCAACCCCAAGCAACCTCTTTGGAAAAACACAGTTGCTATGTCTTTAATGACAACACATGCTTTGGGTTCCCATTCACTACCTGTGCCAGTGCAAGCTTTGAGACAGCCAAGAAACAGTCTGGGCCCAAGAGCAGAGCTGACCACATTGCAATCTCTGCTCTCTGGCAACATCAATACTGCTCTAACAGCTCTCCAGAAAATGCATGAGCTTATGTGAAACACATCAGAAATGCTGAAATACTGTGGAAAGATTATCTGGTAGTTCCTTTAGGAGTTGCTCATCATATGTATACTACCTATATGCACACGCTACCTTTATATATACATGCACTATATAGAGATACACACACATTACATGCACACTGTGCATGTATGTATATGCTAGTAACGAACAGGAAAATTTCAAGAGTCTGTATTATTATGAGAAAGGCTAACAGATGAAATGAATCTTATTTTCTGGATATAGAAAACTTTCCATCCATAATTCAGCTACAAAGCTCATCATACCAAGTAGGTGGATTGGCTTCCTTATTCTACACTGATGGTAACTGAAGCAGACCTGGGCACTCCTTTTTGGCATCACTCAGTCTGACTGCATCAAATCTAGGCCTAAGTGTTAAAGGACTATTGTACCACTCTTCACTGTTGTGAGAAACACAAGCACCTGTGCAGACCAAGATGGAACACACAATGCTAAAAATCCAAATGCCAACCTTTTCTGAAGACTTTTGGGTGATACGGAGAGGAACCAGATTAGCCTATCCCCGTATGCAGTTCACTAAATCACCGGTACTAAATGTTTCTGTGTCACTAAGTAATACAAAGAGAAAACTGCTAAATCTCTTTCTATTTAACTGCACAGCTTAAGAGCCAGTGCATCAGAGAAAAAATATGCAAGAAAGCATTATTTTAAAACTGGAGCCAAAAGCAATACAGCTTATAGAGTATCAACAATCCTGACCCCATGAACCACATTCCAAAAATACTAAGAGGATCAAGAGCCACAAGATTCATTCCACACGCTGGAGAGAGACACGGAGGCTGCTCTAGGTGTGCTGTAGTCCACAGGCAGGACATTAGAGGGGCTTTCCAGGGATCCCTACCTCTCCACTGAAGGACAGGATGGAGTAGGATGTATAAATGGATCCCTACGTGCTTATGGCCAGCCTCTATGGTTCTTACCTGCTCATTTTCCACAGCAAGGGATTATCCAGGAGCCCTCATGCAACCACACGTCTCTAAACTGTCATTTGCCACAGCCCTACTACAAATGCTGCCTTTGACTTCCGAGCTGTATCTGGCTCAAGTGCCTCAGGTCAGCCGTGCCTGGACTATCGTGACTAATGAATAAGGCACATGGGAAGAGAGCCTGGTCCCACTGCAGCAGCAAATCCATGTTCTCCACAGCAGGGCCAAGATTTCACTCAAGAGGACCAAAACTGTAAATGATTCTTGTCCAAGAAAGAAAAATACATTTTATATAGATTTTATAGTAGAAGAATAGAATGTTTTCATTCGGAGTCAACCAAAGAATGAATACATATTAATTAACAGAAGGGAATATTTTTGTGTTCAGAATAAAAGTGTGTTCCACTAACATTATACCCCTAAAATAGGTTTAAAAAGTATAAAATGCTATGGATATATTATTGCCATCTGGTTAAGAGTACAGAATTTTGCATATTTTAGAATTTATCATATAAATATTTGGCTCACAGATTATAAATAATTATAAACATGAAATTAGATTTTTTTTTTTCAAAAAGGATGTTAAGTTATTAAAAATTATCAATTCTGGGTACTTCTGATATAATTTTCTAACATTTATCTTTTCCCAAGTCTGTGAACAACTACATGTTCATATGTATTCAGGAAAATGGCAGCATATTAAAACAGATTCTACTATACTGTGGCTTTCATAAAGACATATATTTCTTTAAAGTACATACCAATGGGTGCTTATTAAAAAAATACTCTGAATATAAAACCTTAGAGAATATTACTTATATTGTTATTCTTATGAGTACCAGATATAGTAAATAATCAATTCAATTAATAGAATAGTATTTACTATACAGACTGAAAACCTATTATGGCACTGACAAAACAATTAGCATTCTGACAAACTGATTAATTTTCCCATGAAAATATTTTAGCAAACTTCTGTGCATTAAGACTTGATAAATATTCCATTTCAGGAAAGCTAGTATGTGGCAGTCTGATTTTTTCTCCGAGAATGAATTTATTCTTTCAAAATAAATTTACCTTTCAAAATTTAATACAAGAATTCAAAACATTGGCTTTGCATCCCAATCTAGGATGCATTCCTTCCAGCCTGTGTTTTTTTTTTTCCTCTTCAGAATGGAAAATACATTTCCTGAATAGATATGATAGACATACAGAAGGATACAGAAATAAACCCCAAAGCCTTAACTTTGAAACACGAAAATGGTCTAGAGTAAGGGAACTACATGTGACCACAATTTTTTTGCACTTGAAGTACTTTGCTTCTCTCCAGCTGCTGTTTATAAAAGCAAAGCAATGAAAGTAAAATGATAGATTTAGGAACTGTCTTTAAAAATGGGGAAAGGAGCCTGCTTGTCAGTGCTTAGGTAGGATGTTACTCAAAGATGTGAGAAGATACAGATTATACAGAAGATACAGGGACTGTTAAGGAGCTTTATTAATCATTCTATTGAATTTTCTGGAAGGGATACCCTCTATTTCACTGGTGAATTTTGCCATTCATTGAAACAACATTTGAAACAGCTCATGTTTAACTGTTGTCTGGGTATTTGTAATATTAACCCGGCAGAAAAACCTCTTCCACGTTCTGCTCCAATAAATATGCAAGTATGTTATAAGAAAGAAGTCCAAACATGCTAATTTTTTTTCCTTACAGCCAAGCAAAACTGTGATGAAACTAGGATGAAAATCTAAATTAACCTACACTACTTCACACAGTATTTGTTAATCCAAATATGGACCAATCAAATAATAAAATCAAACAAGTGGAAATATAAACTTGACTCTGCTGTATCTCGAGTAAGTTCTGCACCTGTATTTAGATAAAAAGAAGACAGGAACCTCCTTGCTGATTTTGTGAATCTTGCAGGAAAACCTTCTGACAAAACAATTTTTCAGACCGACCCGAATTCAGAAATAGCTTTTGAATGACAGCTGTGTGGCTTTTTATTCAATTGTTACGTTAGTAATCTATGTTTCCTTGAATATAATATTTACTCAAAAAATTTCACCATGTCTTTTTAGTCTGATCCATGTTGCACTTAATGTCAGTATCCACAGCGATTGCTGTCATCCTGACAATTAGAATCAGCTTGTCTGAAGAGTTTTTAATATAATGAACTATCACTGCAGTTCACTGCCATGAGACACCCTGTTGTGTTCATGTGTGCAGAGAACCATCAACTGCACTAGGGATACATCTTGATTTACTTGTAGAAGGAAGAATTTCTTGCAAAAGTGCCCCTAAGACTTTCATAACATGGTAGACAGATATTAAATTATAATTGTGTATCATTTTGAGGAACTCTGATCAATCAGGGAACCCCTACAATGGAAGAAGGCTCATAGGAGATGGCCAAGGGCAGTGTGCTTCTGAAGCTCAGGGAAGGATGTAGGGAGCGACTGGCAACAGCTGCTGCAAAGAAAGCTGAACTTAGCTCCATACAAAGAGGCCCAGAGGGTGGCTTTGGTCTAGATAAATGGCTGTATCAGCTGAGTGGATCAGCCAGCTGCAATCAGTTTAATGGATCAACTGGTTATGTCAATTGAGTGAACCGACCAGCTGTGTAACTGTTCATTCCTGAGCTAATCAAAAGAGAGCAAATTTCTTCCTGCATGTGCCGGACCAGCACTGGGGGGTATATATACACCTCGGCCAAACATAGAGTATAAAAAAAAAAAGAAGAATGAACAAAAAGAGCTTTGGATATAGCAATGGACTCGAGCTGACTTCTCACTCCATGTAGTCCTTCCTGGCCACTGGGGACGCCCAGCATCACGACAGTGAGCATATTATTCAGAGTGGTAATGAGAATCACATTCACGTTGTGATTCAACCGTATACTGAAATTGCTATACTCTGCAAAGTGTAATGTGTCCTGATATTGTGATTTAAGTTCATTGTTGCATTGCTCTGCTAACTAAAAAATGCCATGTAACATCATATAACTTCAAATAAGTAAATTTGGTATTAAACACTAAACCTTCCACACCTGGAATATCTAAAAGAAGGTTGGTCAGAGAGTACTGGGTTCCGACAGGAACAAATGATCTCCCATGCTCAACATAAAATATCCATTTATTTACTCATACCGAGTCAACTTTGAAGATCTAGATGACCTCCTTCCAGCTGGGAAAGACAAACAAAAACAAGTTGTGTCTAAAGGATTATTTTTAATACAACAAATAAGATAGAAGAGGTGCTTATTTCTAGCCTTACTGTGCTTTTCCAGCGCTGTGAACTAACAAAACCTTTACTAATCAATATAGCAAACATACTAAATAAGAAAGTGAGAAGTTCATAGACTACAAAGAATGCAAGTGAAAACAAGCTCAATATTGAAATGTGACCCTGTGACCTTCATTTGGTTCTGCAGCTGTGTCGTAAGAGGGATTTCACTCTCCTCTGTCTGGTCATTGAATAGGTGATACTATGACGGGTCATTTTCAGTAAATTATTTTTAGTGTTAGAATTCATAAGGTTAACTGTGGCGGTAACTGCAACACGACTTGTTCTCTTAGTGTTACTTTGTTCAACATGTCATATCAGAGTAAATGAAAACCCTGTAAGTAGGTTTTTACGCTGAGGCAAAGCATACATTAAAATGATGAATTGTTGGGAATCCTGATCAGAGAGAGGCAAATTTGTATTTCTTGCTTGAATAAGTTTTACTGTCTTACATTTGGTTTGTAGATTACAGAAGCATGCATTTGGTGACAAAACAGGCCTGCTCAAGCAGGTGGATGCTCAACCAGCTCTCAATCATTGTCACAACTCAGGGAGTAACTGCGTTTTTGTCAAGCAACTACTGTTTGCAGAAATAAATCACAGCAATACAAAAATAACATAGGGGAAATGACATGCTATCTTTTTGTTAATTTTAGCTGCATATATACTACATTCGACATCTTAAAATTAATTTTTCTAATAGCCCCTTCTAGTTGTGGAACAAGTCATCTCATTATCTGCTGGCCTCTGGCACTAATATCCAGCTTCTTTTACAAAACTTGAAAAGCCCTACTGTGGAGAAACTAAATATAATAAATAATAAGCTAATACTGAATTCTTCAAGAACAGATTTGTTTTGTGCTAGGAATTTCTGAAGTTGATTATAATCAGAAATACCGAATTAACTTTAAAAATACTAAATAACTTAGGTTGTCAGAAGGGATTACAGATGTTTTCTTCAGCTGTCGTACCAAATCATTCCCAGTGTTCTGATTATCTAAGGACTAATGTATATCCTTGGGAAGTGGAATTGAAGCTTTATTGTATAAAAACCAAGCAACCACATACTAAAAAAATACTGTTCTAGAATCCTTCCCAACTAAAAATACATGTTGTCCCTCTGATAATAACCTACAGTGATGGTGACAATATTTCAACACCAGGTCCTGCTTGAAGGCCATCCCTAATATTTATTTTCTGTAGTCTTTCTCTGAATATATATCCACACACTGGCCTCCAAGTAAGGTCCATCTGGAGAAATACAGTACCTAGCAACATCCTTTGTCTACAATTTTAATTCCTATGTTTTGAAATATGTTTACTAATGCCAAGCATGAAAGAAGTGAAGCAAATATGTACAAGGGAAAAGAAAAAGCTTCAGGAGCTCCACTGAGACCTCAAAATCATGCCTAAGGGCAGAATCAATCTTTATGTTAACAGAAATGTTGGGGCAGCAATTGTCTCTGTCAGAACGATCATTCTCTCAGATAACAACAGGGTGACAGCAAGCACTGCGGGTTTTTCCTTAGGCAATCTGCATAAATGTGCAGACAACTTGTTCAGGCCTCACTCCTCACTATTTACTGACTCCTACTAGGGAGCATGCTCAGCTGCCATGGTGAAAGCTGGGCAAAACCAGTACCTTGAAAGCAAGTTACCCCTTCTCAAAGCAGATCCAAATATAGGGGCACAAACTAATGCCACCTTTTTTTTTTTCCTTTTCTTTTTTTTTTTTAATAGAAACCAAACCCTATCAAATCTTTAAAAATATATTGCATATTCATTACATTAAATAAATACAGAAATTATATTTTCCAGTCATTTAATGTAGACTTTCATCAATACGGTGCAAGGCAGAACAAAGACTGCATGACGAAGTAAAAATAAAACCCAAAAGCTTACATACTGTTGAGCTTCATCAAAATTATCATATCAAAGAATCTGACTTTAGTCACAAATATCATAGCTTCATTAATTAGCAGTTCAATTACATAAATCTGCATTTTGGGAGGTATAACTCAAGATGAAACTTTTCCAGAAGTTTGAGATTTAACAGCCAGATTGGTCACAGAAATAACTTAAAGAAAAACAGGGAGAAAGGAAAAATAGGAGAATAGTAGAATGGGACTACTGCTTTCAAACATTTTTATAACATATGTAAATCAAAAGTTCTTTGATGTTGAAACTGATGTAATACAGATCTTTAAAGTGGAGGAAACATGATTTAACACCCTAGAAAAAAACATGCATGGACTTTTAGCACTACACCTACACTGACAAAAGAGATACTCCCAAAAATCTCTTGAGTCACAATCTGTAAACAAAGAAAGAACGACTGAGGAGACCATAATCACTTTTAGGGTCCATTAGAAGATAAATTGCCTTTCTAATTAGCACTATTCACAAACAGATCTTGAAAATATTGTGCATACTTCTGTGAAAAGGATTATGTAAACATGTATTTGCAAAATTGTTGACTGTGCCAAGTTTTCTGTTTATTCAGTGGAGCAATCTAGCAGGTCTTTCCAGTAAATAATGTAGGTTTTAAAAATTATCATGCATGTGACAATATAAATTTACCCAATAGCCAACCTCTTAAGTTTTTTCTTATAAATAATGCACACAATAAAAAAAAGAATATGCGTAACTAACATCTGACCAGAGAAATAATATGTATTTTCAGGTGACTAGTGTGTACATACAGGATGTAGCTGATTATTTTTTTCTTTATATGAGATTACTCTTGCCGGTAAACACTGCATATTTTATGAGTTTGAATTAGTGGAGTGACACCACAGTTAAACTGAGATGAGCTTCTAATTTAACAGATATTTTTTGAGTGCTCTAAAAATCAACATGCATGCTCCTATTGTCTTGACAATTACTATCCTTGAATGGTATAGAAACTAAGTTTAGTACTAAAACATATAGTATTTTGTTACTGGATTTTTATCACTTTACCTATACAAAAGTAAAACATCTCTAACCTAAATTAGTCCTCTAGATTCCCTCTCAGATCAACAGAGAGTTTAGCACCGGCAGAGCATCCGTCCCTCTAGCTAAAGAAGGAACCTAGATGAATAGGTTGGACTTGTGTAACAGCAATGCTGTTGCACTGAGATAGTCTAAAGAGGTGATCATGACACAGTTTTAAGGAGAGAGGACGCCTGCAGGCTGATATAGACAGGTAAAGAGGAGACAGGCTTTAAAGCCTGGTTAACGGGGGGGAGGTCGCGGACGACTGGAGGCTTGCCAATGTGACGCCCATCTACAAGAAGGGCCGGAAGGAGGATCCGGGGAACTACAGGCCTGTCAGCCTGACCTCGGTGCCGGGGAAGATTATGGAGCGGTTCATCTTGAGGGCGCTCACAAGGCATGTGCGGGACAACCAGGGGATCAGGCCCAGCCAGCACGGGTTCATGAGAGGCAGGTCCTGCTTGACCAACCTGATCTCCTTCTGTGACCAGGTTACCCGCCTAGTGGATGAGGGAAAGGCTGTGGATGTGGTCTACCTCGACTTCAGCAAGGCCTTTGACACCGTCTCCCACAGCATTCTCCTAGAGAAGCTGGCGGCTCACGGCTTAGACAGGTGTACTCTGCGCTGGGTCAAAAACTGGCTGGACGGCCGGGCCCAGAGAGTTGTGGTGAATGGAGTTACATCCAGTTGGCGGCCGGTCACGAGCGGTGTTCCCCAGGGCTCAGTACTGGGGCCGGTCTTGTT
>NW_008794009.1:1357463-1364432 GCF_000699145.1 Aptenodytes forsteri
GAGGAAAAATTTCTTTACGGAAAGAGTGGTTAAACATTGGAACAGGCTGCCCAGGGCAGTGGTTGAGTCACCATCCCTGGACGTATTTAAAAGTCGTGCAGATGCGGCACTTAGGGACATGGTTTAGTGGGCCTGGTGGTGTTGGGTTGATGGTTGGACTCGATGATCTTAGAGGTCTTTTCCAACCTTAATAATAATAATGATTCTATGGCACAGAAGCTCTTCCTCAGGTCTGAAATAAAAATTGCAGTCTTCCAACTTACACGGAAGTTGACAACGATGAATCTATTTTGATGACCTTGGACCACCTAAAAGGGGTAGGTTACATTACAGCAAATTGTATTAGCAGTGGAAAGGTTATTGGCAAAAATGACAGCTGATGAGGTCCTAAGTAGTTGATTAGTTTTAGCCATGTAAAACTTTAATCATTTATCCATGAGAGTATTTGATGCATTTTAACTATCACAGACACAACAGGCTGCGTAACAGTCACCCAGGCTACATCTGTAGTTAATGGAGACAAACTGGTAGGATAAATGACTTGTCAAAGTGACTCAAGTTTTTCAATTTGAAAAACTGGTTTTAGATCAATCCTACCCTTGGTAAGCATTTTCCGAAATACTGCATACTATTTCCCCGTCTGATTCATGCCTATTAACCCATTAAGGCTGGCCACAGGTTTATTTCATACATCCTTCATATAGGGAAGCGATATTTGAAAAAATGTTAGGAATTATTTATACAAAGCATCTTCAGATTGTGTGACACATTATAGCAATTATCTTTGTGAATATTGCAACAGGCTCTCATTCATCTTAATGCCCCAATGTATAAAACACAATATCAGGGTTAATGGCACCTCACTGAATGCATCGTATGCACATGCTAACCAGTGTGGGCTTGGATCTGCTACATATATTATCAGTCTCTATCTCCGGTCTACTTAGAGAGATATTGACCCCAGCCTAAAAACCAACTTTAATAATTGAAATGTCTAAATTAATTTGATGCTACTTTCTTACTATTCAATATAAGGTATAAGACACTTACAAAGCATATGGTTCAGTAGAAAGATAATCCTCTAGTAAGCTTCAATTACCAGCACACCAATAAAATAAGTTGATGACACTTGCTGACCTTTCTACAGACTTTCTCATGAAAAGACCTACAATGTTAATGTAAGCATTAACATTGTATTAGATGGGATGTACTAGATGGTATTCCAACAACAAATTGAATGTGCAGGGTTATATTTTTCCTAATAATATCCCTCTTTGTTTCATTCCAGCATAGTCTGCTTTTTTAGTATAGCCCTTAGCTATCTGCAGTCTTTATTCCCACGAAACTGCAATGATTTTCTCATCATATAAATGGCAACTCCATGTAGCAGAGAAAGAACAGAAGCATAGGACAAATTCCATGAGCTATAAATGGTCCTTCAGGAAGTCTGTCTGAACTCAGTGTGAACACAGAACTTCTGGGTCCCAGTTCACAGCTTCACTCACTGGACCATCTTTTCTATTTAAAAAGAAACAAACCCACCCCCACCCCCCCCCCAGTTGTTCAGGAATGCTAACTCTTTACCAAAAAAAAAACCAAACCCAAAACACAAAAAAGCAGTGAGAATGTTACAAAATGAGATGACTTATCCGATTAAAGTTTGTTACATGCTCAACAATGAACCTGCACTGGTACTCTTCAGGGTGATACTGCTCTGAAGGTGCAGCCCTTGTTTAGCCTCAGTGTTACTGTGCCATGATCAGCCTGGCTTCACACAAGTGCACAGCTGGTCTCTGGAGAACACGGACCAGAGTACAGGCTACTCCCACTGGCATTCAACCCCAACGTACAAAATGGACGTGATCTTTTCACCAAAAAGGACTATGGGGCTTCTACAGCACTGGTGTGAAACACCGAACCAACAGGATTAGGAAATACAGATGTTCTCTGGCACATTTTTCAAAGACAGATATGCTTACGTCATACTCACCTAAACTACTTCTTTATTTGTTTGTTTTTACTGTTCACCTTATGGGTAGCTAAAATTCAGTGCTGGCTTAACCACTTTTTTAAAAAAAACATCTACATTTAGTTCTATCTCTTAGTAAATTTATTAAATCATTTTGGGATTTATTTAGATGAACTGTGTTAAATAAATATAAATTCATCATTACTAAACCAGTGGTGGTGTTTGCTGAAAACATATTAGAAAAATTCTAACTGAAAGAAGCAGTCTGCCTCTACACACAATTAATATAAATTCCTCCACTGCGCTCCTCTGCCCTTCCCTCCTCAATACTCCGTCTTCTTCTGAAGTTCCTTAACAAATGCTTATAAGAACTTCACTTAAAGATAGAAATTCTTTCATGTTTATAAAGGCCTGACTTTGACCTAAAATATTTCAAATTGATAGATATGTAAATGTATCTATTGATCTATCCTCCAGGATTGGACTAAGTCAAACAGATCTTAAATGGCCAAATCTGAAACATGCTTCCAAATACTCTTTGTGTTTCTAGTGGTTTTCAACCTGCACTTTCTTACATGGACAAAGTTATTTGGGCATTTCAGTGCCTTTGTTGTTGACCATCTCTTTACTGTACTAGAAATACTATGCTTCTGTTTAATGCAGTATCTTTTTTCTTTTTGTTTTCTTGTTAAAAAATATTATTATATATATAATATATATTATAATATATCCATGCAATCATATGACAACTTCTTCTATAAAATTAAAACTCTTAGAGAAAGCAATTGTCTTGAAAGAATTAATTCTGGTTCAGTCTGTAAACAGCTCCCAAGACTACACTGCAGACCCTTCATAGACTCTTGTTGATGAGATGAGATGAGAGAACACCTTGAAGTAGAAGTGCACTTAGCTGAAAGGGGAAAGAAACCAATCAATGGGACTTTCCCCTTAAATGATTGCTTCACGTCACCCTGCATCTAATATACCCCTCTGGGAAGTAGGGATCTCAAATAATAGAAGAAGGCTACTGAATGCATACTTGGGTGTATGATGCCTGTGACTTGACTGCTGGAGATGAAAGCAATGAAACATAGACCATCTCTTATGGTCCCTTTCCAGAGGGAAAATTTAAGCTGTTCTCTAAGAGACTAGAGATCATGGTAGCATCTTCTGAGATGCCTACATCCTGGAGGCCAGAATGCACAACTGAGTAACTGATGCAAATTTATAATTCTTATGAATTGGAGAACTTCTAGAATAGAAGGAGTAGGTATGGAAAGGATGGACTTCAGCTGAACCAAAAAGGAAGCTGAGTCGTTGGCACTCAAGTATACCAGAGGAGAGAAGAGTGATATAAACTAGTAATTGGGGAACACAGACTGGTACAGAAGAGCCAAGTTTGGAATGACACATCTTTCCGCGTAAAGGGCAATAAAACATCTTCAAGAAAAGAGAAGACAGAAAAGCTAATAACATTCAGGCATTAAATAGCGAAGAGCAATCTCACCAACTAAAGTTCAGTAATTACCAATTCATACCAATTAAAACAGCTGAGCAGACCAGGATCACAAATCAGTGTGTTTCTACTCAGACACCAAAAAAATAAAGAAATATAATGGAATGCTTGGCTCTAATTGACAATATTAACTGAACAGGCATGTCTGGCACAATTGGCAGAAGGTAGTCAGCAGGAGACTTGTAATACCCAGGAATGAGTTATATTAAAATGGACCGCAAGATGCACCTGTGAAGAATTGTTACGGAATGTTCAAGAAAGTCTTGAGACTAATGAAGTTAATTGAATGAACATGCACCACAGGATTTCTACAGGTTGAAACTGAGTGGCTAAAAATGGAAGAATATAGTTTGAGGACTACTCTATCAGTCATCTGACTAACATAACAACAGTGACTGAATTTGGAAAAAAAGGTCATTGAGATGCAAGAGCAGAAAACATGAATGGGAGAATCCTCTTAGTGAACGTAGTCTCATATCAGGGAGGACTGCGATGCCTAAATTTTTAGATACCTGTAGTGACTATTTCTAATCCTGAGTGCACAGGACTCCTCCTGGTTAAAACAGAAACTGTGATCATCATGCACTAAAATTAAACAAAAACAACACTTTAGTATTACATAACAAACGTAAGAAATCCAAAGAATTATAGGAAAATGAAGATTTTTTAAAGGAAATTAAAAGGAGGAGCTAAAAGGGTGAAACACTGGTATCAGTGGAGTAAGTGTTTAAAGACTCAAGATTAAAAGCTCAGAGTAAAGGTGTACGAGTTCTCACAAAAACTTTAATCATACTTTAAAGAGTCAAAAAAGTTAAATGGCAAAATAGAAGGTTATTTGAATTAATAATTTACCTTTAAGACACGATGTTTGTTCATGTGATGAAAACAGTAAAGAATGTGCTCTCATAAGTTCTATCTAAAGCTATAAATGCAGCTTAACAAGATTTTGAGAAATGACTTGCAAAAGATATAAAACTCAGTAAAAATCTCTTTCAAATACATCTTAGGCAAGAAACCTGCTATAAAGTCTGTACAGTCATAGGATAGTAAAAGCTTTACAGAACCTCTCAGGAAAGATACAGTTATTACAGAAGAAAGCCCAGATCTCAGGGTAATTATGCAATTTTACATAATTGTTCATTATGCAAAAGCTTAAGTAGATCTATCTTTGAAAAAGAGAAATCCCAGAAACTTTATCAAACTGAAGTATCAATAGAAAACATGAGTGAGAAAATACTAAGACATAACCATAACTGGCAGCACTCATGCAAGACTTCTGAAGAAGTTTAAATATGTAATTGCAAGCCTACCAACTACCAGATACAAGCCAAAATTTAAGTCAGACTCAGACCAAATGTGTCCATGAATTTATATCAGTGGCAGAATATGAGGGAACAGGAGAACATATGGGAATTACGGGTCTCCTGGTACAATGAATAAGAGTCCATACAGTTTCGGTGGAGGGAAGTATTACAAAGATATCCTTCACTGATGGAAAGGATGACCATGAGAAAGAAGAGTAATCTGGTCAAAAACATGCATTTGGATTAACAAAACTTTTCACAATATCCCTTATAAGAGACTCTTAAAGAAACTAAACATACGATAAAGAGAAAGGCTCCTTCATGGATTACTGACTGATTTAAAAATAAGCAGCAAAGGACACAAATGAATAATCAGTTTTCATAATGCATGGAGATTACTGGAAGAATCCCACAGTAGTTTGCACTGGACCCTCTGTTGTTCATGATAGTCATAAATGAACAGGAAAAGAGTTGAAAGGTAAGATGACAAAGTTTGTTTACAACATAAAATTGTCTGATACAAAACCAAAACCAATTTAGCAAAATCACAATATTGAGAGATTTGTTGATGAGATGTTAATAAAGCATGTAACACACCTGGAAAATATATGTATAAATGTGAATGATGGGCTCTAAAGTAGATGTTATCCCTGAGGATAGAGATCATAGGTAGTTATTTGGAAACATCAAGTTAATGGTAGTTAAAAAGGCAAATTAAATGTAAAATTTATTTAAAAGGGTATAAAGAACACAACAACAAACTTCATTTTGCTACTGTATCATTATAGCATTCTTTCATAATTTGAGCAGCTGCATAAAATCTTGATTTCTCCATTTCATAAAGTAAAATAAGAAAAGCCACTGAAAATGGTGATAAGAATAATCAGAGGTTTAGTTTGGCATCTTTAGAGGGAGAAATTAAACTGACTAACTTTTCACAGACAGTTCTATGCAGGGCTACCTTGCATCTCATGGAAGTCTGTAAATAGAGGATTGCTGCAATAGGGGAGGGGAAATCGGCAAAAGTATCATTCTGCACTTTTCTTGTTACAGTCTTTTCCTTATTATCTGCTACAAGCTACTGTTGGAGATAAGATTCTGATATAGATTGACCTTGGTGTGATTCAGTATAATAAATTCTGATGTTTTCATCACTGCTAATGCACGATACGATTTTTCACCCGACTAATATGATCAACAAAATCAAAACCAGATGGAGGGTAAGAAAAATGACTTGGAGGCTCTGAGAAATGACCAAGACCATTCCTTTTGAGATTCTAGCATTATATTGTGTTCAGGAAGCGGGAAAGAGCAAATGTCAGACTGAAGGGAACGTAGCTGGAGGGGGAAAACAGGAAATCGAGCACATGCTCAAGGAGATAACTAACTGAATGGGAAAGAGATGGGGAACTAATTCATGGATACTGAGAAGAGGGATATGTAGAGTTAATGGGAACCGCAGAAAGAGGAGGACAAAAGGAAAGTTTTGAGAAGGAGGAAAGAGGAAATACAAAGTGGACTGTAAAGAATGACAGGTGAGTTACGATTGGTCACACTGACAAGTAATCAATTATCTTGAAAGCAATTACTGTGGAATTGCTCGATAGTGCAACGATTCAATTAAGCTGTGAAGTAATTATATGATGAATCAAGTACTGTATGAAGTAAATATGGAGAGAAATAAAGTATTATGAATCAATAACATAGATAATCAGTAATGGAGTGAACCAGTTATGTCAATAAGTACATACACAATGAATCAATTATGGAATTAATCAACTATTGGGAAAATAAAAATAGCGAGAATTAATTCATGTGTCTAATATGTAAAGAATATAGCTACTAAAAAAAGCATGCTGAAAATATTAGTCTGGTCTTCCCTTTCACACTTTCCTTCTCCAGACATAAGGAAGTTGTCGTGGTTTAACCTCAGTCGGCAACTGAGCACCACGCAGCCGCTCGCTCACTCCCCCGCCCCGCCCCAGTGGGATGGGGGAGAGAATTGGAAGAGCACAAGTGAGAAAAACTCGTGGGTTGAGATAAAAACAGTTTAATAATTGAAATATAATAATAATAATAATAAGATGATGATGATGATACACAAAGCAAGTGATGCACAGTACAATTGCTCACCACCCGCCAACCGATGCCCAGCCAGTCCCCGAGCAGCGGCCCCCCGG
>NW_008794009.1:1365144-1376972 GCF_000699145.1 Aptenodytes forsteri
CCCTCCCAGCTTCTTGTGCACCTCCAGCCTTCTCAGTCGGTAGAGCATGGGAAGCTGAAAAGTCCTTGACTTAGTATAAACATTGCTTAGCAACAACTAAAACATCGGTGCGTTATCAACTTTGTTCTCATCCTAAATCCAAAACACTGTACCAGCTACTAGGAAGGAAATTAACTCTATCCCTGCCGAAACCAGGACAGAAGTATATTTAACCCTGTCCTTCCCTTCTTTTTGCTCTTTAGACAGCTTATTATCTTATATCTACGGTAGACTTTGTTCAGTTCTCAGCAATAGCTAGGAAAGCTTAAGAAGTAACCTAACTTTTGCTATCACATGTCACAGTTGCCATTGAGCATAAACACTACTTTTGGAGACCTTTAAAGAACAGAGATGCATAGGCCCTGATGTCTGTAGACTGCAGACAGGCTAGAGACCGACATCTCCTCGTATCATGGCATATGCTTGCTCAGATGTACAGTAATGTTACTCACTGAAATTTACTTCCTTCCCTTTAGAGTAGGTACCCTGTGTCATTTGAGATGCACCATGATATCCAAGACTTGCACGTGGGGCTTGCAGACAGGGCACAGAACACATAGGAGACCATTCACTTCACCAGCTGGTGACACCTGGGCGGCCAGGTAAGAAACAGGAGAGGATCTTGAATGGCACAACATGACAGAGTGTAGGAAACAGAATCATGTCCTAGGTGCCCGCTTTTTGGGTAAAAGTCACTATCTTGTCTCTGCTCTTCTCAACCCTCAACTGCACTGTCTGTAAAGACTGGATGTCCAGTGATAGGAACAGGAGCACAGACAGCCAAGCACTCCTGCAGGTGCCTACATGAATGCATCTTAACTTCAGTATTTGAATCTTCCCAAAGTTGCCAGACAGTTGAACTGGATCTGCCTCAATCTTACTTAACAGCCCAGAAATGCCCAAAAGGCTTTTCTTTCTTGTTTCATTTTCCATTAGACTTTGTTGAATACGAATTATCAGAATGATACCTGTATGCCAGGTGAGTATTTACCAGCATTCTTTATAATGAACAGACCTTTCCTAATCCAGGTCTTCTGGATTACATTATCTGATACATCAGTAAAAATAATCATCAAAAATATGCAAGCAAACACAGAAGACTAATGGAAATGAGTGTACAGAATACAACCTATTGGCATGAAACACCATCCAGAGTTTAATATCCCCATATTAAACTGGGGGATATGATCATCTCCAATCTCAGGAAAACTAGAACATGAAAACATAAATCCAAGGACAAGCATTGCTAATAAATCTAACAAAACCAGGAAAACAGCATATAACTGGAGAGTAGCAATTGCCATGTGTATATTTAAGAAACTGATAAAAGTGATCTTGGCAATTACAGGCTCATTAATCTTACCTTAATAGCTGAAAGGCTGTAGAAGAAATTTTGAAGGGAAGTGTAATTATACCCATAAAGGTGAATGAAAAATGAGATAAAAGGCAATATAAGTTTACAAAGTTGTAAAGCTCTGTGCCAAGCTAAATATATATCTTTCTATGAAACAGTTTTTGTTTGTTTGTTTCTTCTTTTAAGATTGGAAAATGAAGATTAAGTTGGTCTGGAGTTCAGTGGAGCTAACACATGGCAATGAAAGCGTAGAACTTGTATTACTCTCTCTAATGTAAGATCTTAAAAGTTAAAAAGGAGAAAACAATGAGTTATGCTAGAATAATTTTATTATTAGAGTGCCATAAGGATTGGCTTTGGGATCAATCTCTTTAATTCTTTGACTTCGACTTTATAGATATTTAAATTTGTTAATTTGTACTTTCCAAGTTGGAAGGCATCACCAGTACAGCATAGGATTAAAGAAGAGCTGGATGATCTAGAAATTACATCTGCTGTATTAGCCACCACATCACACTGAAGCTCATGTTCAATTGAACAGCGTTCTTTATGACCCTTAGCTTCTTTGACTGTTTTCCAAATGATCATCCTGTAAAAGTGGCACAGTCTTTGTTTCATGGACATATGACCTTGCATTAATTTTTATTTAAACAGATCTCGGTCAGATTAGATGATGTTAATGTACCATCCAGATCACCTTGTAGAACTGATCTACTATAGCTATGTAACTAGAATACTTTCTCCCCTCACCAATGTCAGCGTTTGAAGATTTTATAAACTGTGATTTTCTCTCTCATCACCACTAACACGTAATCTAGTGTGCTCCTGAGTGCTATCAATAGCTTTATGATGGAAATGAAAGCACCTTTAACTCCTGCTAAAACTCAAAAAGGATCATTCATTTATTCAATGGAACACGTGTAATAATTAACTTATTAACATATGAGTCACTGGCCTAAAAAGTCACACAACTGAAGAGCAATTCCCACACTGGTAGCAGTATTCTTGCACCAGGAATAAGCAATACTACTAAATGAGTGGATTGTGGGTTTAGTTATGAGTTAACATGCTGCAGATCCCTAAAGACTATTTCTTCTGGAATTGTCTTTCCCTGAAATGAGGATTCTTAGCTTGGGGCTGAATTCCTTGCACATACGTGAGCATGTAGACTAGTCAGCTCAAGGCTATACATTTTATTCAAAATCATATCCTCAGACCTTGCAAACTCTGTATGTCTGTACTATCTTTGGTACTATTAGCTTAGAATTCAGTCATTTCTTTTATCCACAGTGTTTGCTGACATAACTTTTTAAAAAGCGCTATTTCTAGAAAATTACTTCTTTCTACCTTTTACCACTCAGATTTTTGAATAAAAAAAAATCTAATGCTGTTAAAGAGAGATTAAGGATGTCAAAGTCACCCTGATCCAACGGTTTGAAGCCAAGAAAATCTTTTTATACTGCTAGAATACCAGAGGCATTGCACAAATGAGCATGAAAACGCTTAATCTAAATTGCTCTTAAATTCTGACTACTTAGCAAACTATTTTCAGCTTATAATGTAAACATTCAGTGACACGCCGGTAGAAAAATCTAGGGCAAATCTTTCTTTTATTTTTAACTGGTTTTGGAAAGGTCATTTCCATTTAAGAAAAATGCAGTGAATGACACTGTGAGACTGTGAGAAACTTTGGTACTATCATCTTCGTGATCACCTAGCCTGTCAGAATTTCGTTTCTCTTCACTTTGATTGTTTCTCTTTCATTAGCCATATTTATATTTGAAGAAAAAAATGAACACTTTTTATAGAATCTTTCGTAAACATTAGTGGCTTGTGCTTATAAGTGGGGATTTATTCTTGTCATCACTGCCATATGCAGCAAAATGACCACTGACTTTAATAGATACAGGGTTTAAGAGGATTTTAGCTGAACCCCATTAATTTTGTTGCATGAACAGGGACCTGTTGTGTTTAACATTAAAAAAACACAAATGGAAGGAATAGTTCCTATCCAGAAGAACCTGCAGTCTAATTATCCATTCACCACCTATTACAAGTCCTTCCCTACAAAGTTACACTGAATTTTTTCCTTCCTAGATTTAAATTGCTATTTGCACTGAATTGCTGGATGGGGAATTAAACTATTGATACCCTCACACTAATTAATTCCATATATATGAATTCAGTATATTGAGACGAGTCATAAAAGCTGCAACAGGGAAAGCACTGGAACATAATGGCCACAGCTACATGGCTTCAAGTCAGAGAACTCTGAGATTAAAAAGTAGAGGCAACTGCCTCAGGGCAACTTCACAGAAAAACTATCAAATCACAGAAAAAAAAAATACCATGGATTAGAAGTGGAAGAAAATTTCCTCGACTGCAGCACTTTTGCTGTGATTCAGAATTGCTTCACATGATGATGATTTTTTTTTCAGTGGGTTGCAGGATTTTCCCATGGTACCCTGTTTATTTGCTCACAGCCACTGTCAGGTTAAACAAGCAAAACGAGCAAAGGAATGTCCCAATACTTACTCTATGCCTAAGTTTGTTGAAAAATGTATATACAGATACAGTTTTCTATTTTCTTAAATAAAGTTTCTACTGTTTTACACAAGAGGGAAATTAAAACTTCTTCTTACGGGGGGAAAACTTTTTCTGTGGGTTTTTTTACAATATAATTTCTGAAGCAAGGTTCAAGCATTATTTTTTTATTAAATGTGCCATGTGTTTTGAGTACAAAACTGAAATAGTGACGTTTGGAAAAACAATGTTAAATATGTAGAATACTGCATGCACAGACCTATCAAATTATTTCTATATGACACTGAGAAAGAAATGAGTATATAGTTTTATTCAATCTTGTTACTTGCAGTAGGATCCCTGTTAATGAAGAGAGGTACTACTATTTTGTATTTTTATATAGGCAAGACACAAAATGACAGCCCTCTTCATAATAAGCATTTATATACTTACCTCAAGACCAACAGATCTACCCAGCATTAGTGAAAATTTGGCATACAGAGAACCCAAAGACTCTACAGGTTTGGAGCTGAGCTTCCTTGTTCTGTAATATGTTTCATTTAGAACAGGGATGAAGTGCATTTCAGGGACAGCCTTTAGGAAGCTTATTCGCTGCCGAAAATATTGAGAGGCAGAGGACTCAACCTGACTGAACTATTTTGGAGAATATGCTGTTAACAAAAAAGACCTGTACTAATTTATACCTTACTGTCTACATGTACATACTGTAGGTCAAAAGAAAATGTAGAATTATCTTCTAGCATGTCTCAATGATTAGGATATATATTTTTCTTGTTAGATTACATTAATCAGATATACATATATGCTAAAATATTTTCAACCGACTAAACTCACCACAAAAAAGATTGAGAGTCCAAACATATTGTCTCTAACACAAACTGAACCTTTCCAATTAAAAGTGCTGCAACCCTTCTTTGATTTTAATTGCATTACATACTTTCTGACTAATGACTTCCATTTCACTAAGGGACACTTTCAAATCAAATCCAGCTATAAATTTAGGTGCTAAAAAGTTCAGCTTTCAGGAAATCACAGATTAATTGAAATGTTTCAGTAATAATTTGAAACTTTAAAGTATTCCTTTTCTGTTTTTACACTATAATTGCTAGAGTTTTTGCTATTTTGTGAAAAGCCAATTCTGTTTTTGCTTTCAAGAAGCAGGCAATAAAAACATAAGCATATATACAGTAACATAAAAATACGGGCCAACAAACAGAGCGTCTCTATTCTTGCTGTGTTATATAGGACTTATCGAACTGTCATTACGTAGAACTTCATGCACCAGGAGAGACAGACCTTGAATCCACCTTTTTTCGACAAATAGGCTCTTACTATGCACATTATTCTTTCTGTAATACAGGTTATATAAAAAATAGTCAACCAGCTCTAGTTTCATTCAGAAAAATGAATGATGGATATATGATGATGGCACCAGATATTTACTTTTAAATGTATGGTGTCAATATCCTAAATTGTAAATTACTGTAGAGACAGTAAAGAGTGCTGTATTTACAAATGTAGAATTTCAGATGTAAATCTGCAATTGGGCTGAGCCCTATTTTTTTGCTTTTTTTGCTTCTTTTCAGGTGCACTTGGATGTACATGGGTGCTATGAAAAAAAAAGGCAAATCATAGTAGTCATTCCTAAAATGTGCTAAAACTGCATGATTGAAGTTTTGAGAAAGAATAAATAAGGATATCAGTATTTTATATACATTTTATTCTGGCTTTCTCAACCATTTTCTCAATCCAATGAAAATCTGAAGCAATTGATTCTTAAAATATAAATCAATACGAGAGGACATTTGTGAGATTACTTATAAAGATTTCTAGCCCACATTCTTGTAATCCAAGGTTATTGCTTGTATCATCATACTGACAGGTTTATCTTAATAAGAAATGTTTTGTGCTAGGAGAATTTATGTTTTTATGCTCAATTACAGTTTTACGTTGGAGGTATTAGGTAGGCAATAAAAAGGGCCTACGTTACATCTATTATTCATTTTTCAAATACACAGTCATGAAGGTAAGATATCCTTGGAAATGTATTTCTCTTGTCTTTATTAAGCAAACAATTTGTATTAATTCTGCTTATCTCAAACCTTACCATTTTCAGATGGGAAAACGGTATGTCATAAATCACACAACCCTTCAAGAATGGTACTCTCCCTAGATGCCTCCAGTTTGGACTGGATTCCCATTATGTGAAGCACCATATAAACATAAAAGGAAATAGACAATCTCTGCCATAAAGAGTTCACAATCTAAAGTCAACAGAACATAAAATAGGAAAACTGAAAATCCAAGACTCCGTGCATGCCAGCAGATCTCATTTGGAAAAAAGCAGAATTTTCTTTCTAAGCAAAATAAAGACTATAGGATCCAACCATAATATACTAATTGTAAATTTAAGAAATTATACAAAAATAATAATAAACATCTGAAAAGTCTGTGTATCTGAATTTGAAAAAAGTGACTACACATTTTTCTTTCCCCACCCCTGCCGATGTAGTATTGTACATGCTACTAATACAGATGAATAATGATGTGAGACAAAGCTCAATGATCACAGTTTGCTGCAGGTTAAAAAAAAAAAGCCACAATAATTATGTTCATTACCATGAGGGGTTAGTTAGTCCAGTAAAAGCTCTAAATGTCCTCTGTGATTTCAAATAAGTTGATACTAAGAAGGATGCCTAAAGAGAAATTTCAGTGTTACCTTTTACTTCTGCGCAGCACACTGAAATACTCTAATGCAAAAACTGCATAGCTCCCTATTCTTTATTTCAAGTGACGGTCTCTGCATTAACTGTGCCCTAATATTTTAACTTATTGGGCTAATCTACAGGAATCACAGCAGAAAACCTACTACTGATCATTAGGTAGGCTGTAATTTTTCCACCTTTTGTTTTTTGTCCAGAGCATTCATTAAGAGGAAACACAGAATCTTTTAGCAGTGCGGTGATACACGCAGTCACTAAGCCTTCACAAGACAGCACAGTGAAACCTGAAGCCTGAAATGAGAACATTTAGTGGAATAGGGTAACTCAACCATTCATAACTCATCAGTAAATTATACTGCTCACATTCCTTAAAGATGTAGCCCATAACCAGGCTGGGTTAATGTATCCAAAGAAAAATACTCTTAGAAAAATCTGATTATTTGAATGCTCACAATGCCACAGCCTCATGATTCTTATATGTCCTCATTCATCATGGGACATTCTTGCATGAAGAACTATGGTATATATTCTTGTAGCTACAATCACATACTGTGGGGGAGAAAATCTACCTTCAGCATTCAAAAAGACCAAAATTCAAAAGGTTATTAAATCAAACATACATCAGGCTGAAGATGTATTCAGTTATAGACATACTTTGAAACCATGGGAAGGTATTAATAAACAAACCCATTGTAGGAAATATTGTATTCCATAGCCAAGAGGCCAGTATTAAAATCTGGGAACGATTATTGTATGTCTTTCCATCCACATATGCCAGTCCTATATTTATATAGTGATTATTTGGCCACTGTATGATTCTACACTTTTTTCCCCCAGATTTATTTCTGTGAAATAAAGCACAGTTTTACACCAACATTTTTAGGAAATGGTACGGGCGAATCTGTACAATCTGCTCTTGTTAGCATGACCTGGATAACAGCGGGTGATGTGAGAAGAATGTGAGTGTAGCCAGTGTGTGTGAACAGATTTTCCAAAACTGTCTCTGCTAGGAGGGTGTTTGCCCCAAACCTGATAATACTAAGAGGAAATTAAGAGTGACATTTTGCTTAAGGTGACCACCAGCTGGATTAAACAGCAGCCAAGGCTTACCAAGAGAATTCTGAGAAAAGGAGGAGTGAGTTTGGAAGGAAGTATAAAAAAAGCACTAAAATTTCTGACTGGGGGGACCTTCGTGTCAGTAGCTGCCAGACAGGGTTTGGTATTCCCAGAAGTTGCCCCGCTGGCATTGCAACGTCCAGGTAGGCCTGACAGAGCATTGTCCCCGTCAAATGCCGTCTGTACCCTGCCCTCCAACGAGCGGGCTGACAGTACGGGGTGCAACAAGTAGGGAGTCCGAGCATGGTTTCTCACCAGCATGTTGATTAGCAGACTGTAGGGAGCAGCGTAGGTACACAGCGGGGCGTGTAAATATAGGAACTGGCACTCACAGAAAAGGGGGTGCTTGTAACCCACACCGTCAGGGCCAGCGGGTTGCATGCATCCAGCTGTGTGAAGGGTTTGTGTGTGGTGAGATGAGAACTTCCTAGGAACAAGTACAGAAGGGTGTTTAGCAACTTGTAAGAATATGTTTACAGTTTCTAGGTGTCTCATATTGTGGTTTATCTGTTGTATTGCTGACATTGATCCTGCAAGTATAGTTCACTGACTGCCAGTTAATTACATGTTGTTAATAAATCAATAAACCTCTTCAATCCTGATTCTATTTAAAGCATGTGCTCAGCAGTTGTTCCCTGCAATGAGGCTATTCCATTTTGCTATAATTCCTGAGGAAGCAGACATAATCTGTTCTAAGAAAGTTGAGCACCTGCCTTTCTTGCTAAATCATAGCTCACTTCTGAAATGGACATGAGCATCAGGGCCAGATGGTGTAATGCATCACTATCTACACAGTGGTGGATCACTGAGAAATGGGGTGTGCTGGTTTTGGCTGGGATAGAGTTAATTTTCTACACAGTAGCTGGTATGGGGCTGTGTTTTGGATTTGTGCTGAAAACAGTGTTGATAATAAAGGGATGTTTTCATTACTGCTGAGCAGTGCTGACACAGAGTCAAGGCCTTTTCTGCTTCTCAGTCCACCCCACCAGCGAGTAGGCTGGGGGTGCACAAGAAGTTGGGAGGGGGCACAGCCGGGACAGCTGACCCCAACTGACCACAGGGATATCCCACACCATATGACGTCATGCTCAGCATATAACGCTGGGGGAAGAAGAAGGAAGGGGGGGACGTTCCGAGTGATGGCGTTTGTCTTCCCAAGTAACTGTTATGCGTGATGGAGCCCTGCTTTCCTGGAGATGGCTGAACATCTGCCTGCCGATGGGAAGCAGTGAATGAATTCCTTGTTTTGCTTTGCTTGCGTGCGTGGCTTTTGCTTTTCCTATTAAACTGTCTCTATCTCAACCCAGGAGTTTTCTCACTTTTACCCTTCCGATTCTCTCCCCCATCCCACCGGGGGGGAGTAAGAGAGTGGCTGTGTGGTGCTTAGTAGCCAGCTGGGGTTAAACCATGACACAGAGTGAAGTATTGTGGGAAATTTTCTGAAGGTGAAAAAACAATTCTCTCTAGCCTGTATGCCTGAAGTTAGAAATAAATCATTGTCCATGCCCAGTAACAATGCGTTCTGCAGAAAATACTGCCCATGTAACATAGCCAGGGTCACTGCTAGCTTTGCTTAGCCACACAGGTGGTGTTCAGGAAAATTTTATCTGGGGCATGCTGTTCACTTGATTTGAATCAACCCTCATAGTTGCCACTCATAAAGAAAGCATTACAAAGAACTTTATGCAAGTTTGAATAAGCTTTCCTCATGTCAAACTCTTTTTTTTCTCTGTATTACTGTTCTTCTGACTACATGGTTGTTTAGGACAGGTATTGATTACATACAAATAGAGTGTGCAAAGTGTGAATTCATTGTGTATGAATTATATAGAATTGAAAATACATAACCATAATATTCAATCTGTAATTATCTATGTTCTTTTTAGTATAATTGTGTGCCACTAATATAAATAGAATTCCTACAAACTGTATTGAGACTAATGTAGTTAATGGGAAAACTACACACAATTTGTATGCCTGGGACTTGAGTTATCTCTTATATTTGCAGAGGTAAAGAAAAATTTTTGAATTTTAAATCCCTTATTATAATGTTACATATATTTTTAATATATTCTTTAAAAATACAGGCAAAAATAGCACATATGATATAAGAAAAGGGTAATACCTCTCACCCCCTGCAAAAATAGAAAGGGGCTGTAAAAAAAAAACCTTGCCCCACAAAAAATATTACAAGGGCTACATAATGTTTCCTCTGGAGTTTCTTTTTTTTTTAATCTTTTAACATTTTGTAAGGAATTGGGGGCAAAGTAGTTAAATCAAAATTTCAACACATTTTAAGAGGCTAAAAATGAATAAATGACTGTAATGCACTACCGTATTGCTCAGTGCTTCCTCATCAGGACTCACATAACCATCCTCAGGACAGATTCATGTCCTAAAGCACTACTTCCAGAGTTCACACATCAACCCATAAAACCCCCCCATGTTTCAGGATTTGAGCAACACATTCACATTATCAGCATTAAACTGTTTTGCACCATGCAGCACCACTACCAAAGCTCATAGTCCCAGCTCCAGTTGTGATGTGAGCCCTGGTATAGTAACATGAATATGTATACTCTCAGATACTAAAACTGGCAGCTCAGTAAAGTTTGGATATTCACAGAATAGAGTTCCTTATAATTTTCTCACACTTCATCCTACACTTTCTACAAAAGCAGTGTCTACAGATGTAAATAAGACCAAACTTTGGTCTCAGATACATACAGATGCTCTTTGTCCAGCAGTCATACCTGTTAAGTCATTCTATTTTGGAAGCAGGAAGAAATTAGGATTTTAAAAGCCAATCTCCATCCTTGGGAATAGCATTCCTAGACTCACTCTTTCAGAGAGGGAAATGCCGCTCTGTGAAAGACAACCCTTGAAGTTCCACACTGTAAATTAGACACGATGACTTCCATCATACACTAGGCATATACACTAGGTGTTTGTACAGTATCCATCACTGTAAGATTTCATCCCCCCTCCCTCCCTTGTAGAATTTAGGCAGAAATGAGCAGATTTTAAAACTGTAGAAATTTAGAGATGGAAGAAATTCTAGGTATAGCATTTAGTCTGGAAGTGAACTCTCTTTCTAGGAAAAAAAAACTATAAAAATATAAATATTGTAAAATATAGCCATCATGATCTCTTTAGGCTTTGCCACTTCTTTGAATGCAAAATGCTGCATTATGTGCTGAACTCCACACCATCAAATTATGACAGATGTTTCAGGGCCCAGAGCGCACTCCCCCCATCCTGCAGCGCAGCCCTCTGTGCTCAAGGCCAGACCTCTGGTAAGAGAGCTGTTTCAGAAGCCTCTGCTGCCTTGGAGCTCCTCAAGAAAACGCTAGAAGAAGCTTCAGCAGAGACTCCTCCAAGCAGCTATGCTAAGAAGCCTCAGCAGGAGCTCCACACTTCTTCTGGAAGCTGCTTTTAAACTGAGGCCCTCGGCACCAGCCCTGCCTGAGCTATGCTTCTACAGTGTTGCAGCCAAGCCTATCCTCTGGCCACGCACCCCCTAGATCTGGACCCTGACTCTTAACCACCGACTCAAATTCCTGGCTTGACCTTGGACTTTCCTCATCACTATGGACTTCTCTGGTGACCTGGTCTGCTGGTTGAGCCCTGGTTACTGTCACTGGACGTGCTCTACCCTTCCTGTTTAGGTACTGTCGCACTGCTCCCTTGCCAGTGAAGCCACAGCCTCTGCCTGCCATGTTATCATGCTCAGCTCCCATCTTCCCTTGCCTTGGGGAGCAACCTGTCCTCGCTGCTCCCTGACAAGATGTACTCAGAGCATGTTTATTAGATTGGGTTTTTCAGGGGTCGTAGACAGGGGCCATCTACCAGTTCATGAAATCCAAAAAGTCTGGGAAGAAAAGCAGTTACAAAAGCACTTCCCGGACCTCCCAAAGGAGCAGCTCATCTGAGCTTGTGCAGAACCAAAAATGCTGATCATAGAATCATAGAATCATAGAATCATTAAGGTTGGAAAAGACCTCCAAGATCATCGAGTCCAACCGTCAACCCAACACCACCATGCCCACTAA
>NW_008794009.1:1377865-1447656 GCF_000699145.1 Aptenodytes forsteri
CCCAACTTGGTATCATCTGCAAACTTACTGAGGGTGCACTCGATCCCCTCATCCAGATCATTGATAAAGATATTGAACAAGACCAGCCCCAAAACTGAGCCCTGGGGAACACCACTTGTGACCGGACACCAACTGGATTTAACTCCATTCACCACAACTCTCTGGGCCCGGCCGTCCAGCCAGTTTTTGACACAGCACAGAGTACACCTGTCTAAGCCAGGAGCCGCCATGGCTCATGATATCCATGAAGGTTTAACAACAAAAAGCTAGGTGTCATTGATGCTGAGGGTTTTCATGAATTGTTCTTTTTAAATTAAGCACTCAAATATTTCCTTAAACAAACCTTAGGAATCCACATCTCTTCCTGAGTTTAGGGCAACATGATTTATCCAAAGCCGTATAAGAAAAGAAGAGAACTGAATGTGGGCATCCCAGTAACTAACTCAGTCATCATCTTAATTTTTAAACCATCATTCTTAGCTATATATTTTGTGGTGGGTGAGAGTGACAGTAGGAAAACTGAGGCAGTGAGCTCTTGACCTGGAAAATTGGAAAAATTGATAGCAGGTTGTTCCTTTTTTCAGCAGGAGATGGATTACGTCTCTGTACCAGTAAACTAGCCCGTAAGATCCTGCCTCTGAGGAATCCTTTCCTTTGCCTCTCAGGGATGATCTGCTTCACAGCAGAAAGTGAACACAAGAGAGCACAGCCGTTGAGCCTCTGTTCTTTGGAGAGCCCAGTGCAGCGTTTGGCAGTTTGTGAAAGGCTGTTGCAAAGAGATAGGACTAATCTGTTCCATATCTATAGCGTATAAGACAAGGTGTGAAGGAGCTTAATTGCATCAAGAAAGATTCAGGTTAGACATTAGGGAAAAGTAACAGAAATGGCAAGGGTAGAGGAGCACTACTGGAATAGATAATCTCAGGTGATTGTGGAATCTCAGTCAAGAGATTAAAGAAACATCAGTGAAGAAACACATTTGTAGAGTTAACTGAAGAGAGACAGAGCAGGGGAAAGGGAATTAGATGACATGTTGAAGTCTCTTTCAGCTCTGTTTTTTATGATTCATGATCTCTTGATTCTTACTTTGGAGCAGATAATGCTTAGGTGATGAGCAATCACACTGTCTAGGTTTCCTTTGGCAAAAAAGAAAGGGAGTCCTTGTGATACAAACGTGTTGATAATGCATCCAGCTAAGGAGTTTTTTATTCGAATATTCATAAAAAGATTCATATTCATGTGTAACAGAAACACATACAGCGCTCTTTGTACATAAATATATTCAAATGAGAACCAAAGAGGAAAATCTTATACTCCATTACAAGTACTCAGAGAAACTGGTCCATAATCAAACAGAACAAAAAGAGTGGTCAGAGGGAAAGAAAACTCCCCTCCAAGAGATACACTTACAGAAAATTACATTTTCAGATGCTGTTGACATAGCAATAAAGAGAATATAAAAACATCTATTGCTGATAAACTCTGAGTACCTAAAATCCCTGGTTCAGCCTTCCAAACACACTGAAAGATTGGCTGTTGGCTACACAAAAGTGTGACGTGGTGAAATGAAAGCACATATTTGTTCTGAAAGTGTTGAGTTTAGCAACTATTTTTAACACCAGAATTACTAAAACTGTCCAAAGTACATTAATAATACACTGTTGTCCTAGTTCACCTGCTAAAAACAAAGGTATACATAAGATGCATAAAACAAATGCAGATGTTACAAATGGAAGAATTGAGTTTTACATCAAGATAAGAAATGTTATCATAAAGTTATAAGAAAATGGACAGGATCAAACAGAGCACATCCGAAGCTTTCCTTCATAATATATCTAGACTCTGGCAAGAAAACTGCATGCACTGTACTGGCTCCATCGGACACTGAACACCATCGCAAAGCATGATCTGCACAGTCAGCTACACTATCACTTTCTTACTTGGATAAGACTAAAACCTAGTGAATGATTGTATACAGTTATCTATATTTGACTGTTATTGTAAAGATTATAGGAAAACTGAATGGAGTTAATTTGTGCTTTGAGGCACAAAGAAATGAGCCTTACAATCGGAAAAGGTGTTAGGATTATTGATGCTGTAGATCACTGAAGATAGCAAATATTTTCTGTTTTTAATATACCTATCAATAGTGAGCTACTGGGCATGCAAGGACGCATAAGCCTAGGTCATAGCTGGCAATTCTTGCAATTCACAGCCAGCTACATCCTGGCTCTCCGGTATTCGTTGTTGTCAACCTTCTGGTGTTTGCAATTCTGGCTTTAAGTCCTGAATCCCACAGTCAGCTTCATAGGCTAGAGTAGCTTGTGTACAAACTTCCTCACTTCGTACATCCTGCTGGATTTGGGACCTGCAGTTCCTTTCCCCGGGAACTGCGATAAATCACCAAAGTATTGTTTCCTCTAATAGAGTAATACAACATAGGGAAAAAAAAAATTATAGCTAAGCATAAATATGCACAACCTTTACCTAAAAATCAAGGAAGGCATATCTTACTCAGATCTCTGATGGGGGATTGCTCTGTCTCTGGAATTTTTTTGCCTCAAACAAACTGTAATATCGTGGCCTTCTCCCTCAGACACATTCTGCATTTTTCCATACAATCAAAGTTACTGTATTCCTACCATTTCAAACAGATGCAATATTCCAAGAGAAAATTGTTTAGCAAACTAGCTGATGGATCAAGTCAGTACTTCACAGTAAATGGATACAGCAATATTCTTCCTATGTTTGGAAAGAGACATATTGGCCATGTCTTAAGTTCTGGAGATACACTTCCTACTGGTATTACCAGTAGATTAACACTATAGCACTGACTAGCCCAGTCAAGATGTACTATTTGTAAGTAAGTACAGGTAGCTCCAAATCTGTCAGAAAAGAAGGAAACGTGCGTCTTAGAAATACCGTCTATCTTCATGTCTTAAAAAATCTTTGCTCCCATTACTGTGCCCTTGGCCATGTGAAGGGATTTCCAGAAGCAGCAGAACGTCCAGCAGAGAGACGCAGATCGAGGGTTTCAAGCATGCCATCCCAAAGATACTGCAGATATCTAACGTACAGACAGCTCTATAAGCCGCACATGTCAGTAAAAGGAAACCTGGAACTCAGGTTTGGCTGGTTTTACCAGCCAAAAAGTCAGTGTAAGGGAAGATAACACAAAAAGACCAGACTGAGCTGTGTGAGAGAGCTGCGGGACATCCACTGCTGCCCACGTTCCCTCAGAGGCGCGTTGGCCTTGCCTGAGCTCTTCTATAGCCATGGCTGTGTGGGGCACTCTACTGTCCCCATCCTCACTTGTCTTCCCAGCTCCACCTCAACCTTTTTTTAATTCTATTTTTATTTCACTAGCTATGACGGTTTTCACGATAAGTTCTCTAGCCCTTTGAAAACTGAAGGGTTTTGTTAATGGCACGGAGTATACACTCAACATGACCGGTCACTCCCATCTCCCTTTCTTCTGTCCAGATGGCACAAACAGCCAGGATTACTGACCCAACTTTTATAACAGAAGTCCAACCACCTGCTTTTCTGGTTGTTTCAAATGGCTTTATAGACAACTACATTAAACTAAGAAACTACCAGCTCAGCAACTTTGAACGTACAGGCAAGTTCGAGTGAAAACAGCAAAAATGCCTCATCTTTACTGTGGAACGCATATGGCACCCTCTGCTGATAAGTGGGTTTAGTCATGTGAGAACTCACGTATTTCATGCATTCATAGACACCCGTGAGGTTTTTTTTCCCCTATATTTAATCCATCTATAGAGCAGTTAACAGACAGTTAGGACAAGTGATAGAGCCACTTCTTTATACACACTTCTGACAGCTACAACTTCAAAACCTACTAGATCATAGGGAAAATCTGTATTTATTTAAAATACAGAGTTGTTCATTACATATTTCTACATATTTTCAGGAGTGTACAGTTTCTCTAAAAACACCAACTTTTCACCTCTAGTCAGGACAGAAGAAATGTCATTTAGGCTTTTTTATACCTAAGAGATTTTACAAAAAAAGACATTATTTTAAAGTAAAAATAAATATATAGTCTTTTCAGAAGTTATTATTAGCTCTTTTAAGAATTAGAATGTTAGTAATATATGTGTTTTGCAGTATTTAGGTTAGTTTCCTGATAAAGGACATTTTCTTCTGGTTTGACGGAGATGGAAATGTAATTTGCAGCATGTTGTACTCCAGATAGGCGGCTCTTAGCCTCACTTTAAACAAGACAAAAGATTGTATTGTCAACATAAGTTCCCAAACTGTCACAAGCTAAGTAACAGTTTCTGGTCAAAGGTATTCATCGGATGTATTGACATGCTTCTAACCTACAATATGAAGGATATTTAGGAACATCCTCTGGTACTGATGATTCTTGTAATAAGAATACGCTACTCATTCAATGCTACTGTATATAAGAGCAGCATTTTAATACAGTTAAGCCAATGTGCTTTAGGTTTCATATCCTAAATAGCTCTATTATCAATACCAAAGGACATTTCTGTCTTTATTGTCAATTACTTTTATGTTCTCATTGTACCTCAGTATAAGAGACTAAAACACGCGAGCTAGCCTCTGCTAAACAAAATATATTTCTTTTATCCAAGTTTTACAATGAAGGCTTAGTTTGATTAAAGTAATATTCTTTGTGCAAATCACCTTGAAAGAGGTAAACTCTTTTTCCTGTAAATTCCTGTTGTTTGGGGTTTTTTTAAAAAATGCATAGATGCCTTCTGTAGCCTGCTTTCCTTTACAGGTTATGACATCAGACACAAATCCAAAAAAGAAAGTGGAAATATGACCTGCTATCATAATTCACAATGGAAAACACATTTGATGTGATACAAGAGGAATAGCTCTAGCTAAAAAGTTTCTGAAGTCTTCCTGTAATTTTTACTATAAATTATGTGTTTCTTCAGGGCAAAGACAGACATACAATAGTGTGTAACATCATCATTTTTTTCCATAGTATAGTAAATATAATCATCCACACAGAAGGCACTCAAGAAAAATCTCACCTCGTGATGCTCTCAGTTATCATCTGAATTGAATGCCTGAAAAGTAACTTTGCAACTTTTGAAATGCTGTTTTCTCAGACTAATACAGTTTTTCAGATTAAATATTAAGGATTTGATAAATGATGACAAACCTTGAACTGATTAACAAATCAATTTGTCTTACTGTTTTTCGTTAAAAGAAAATTACATAAACCCGAGAAACAGACTCAAATATTTTCATTCAAAAACAGACAGAAATTATTTCTGAGTAAAACTAAAATTTTTAGCTTGATGATTGCAAATTGAGAGAATAATTATTTAATAGCTTTTCTTTTTGAGAAAGATAAGGTTTTTATCCATGGTTGCCAACTACGGACGATACTACAAAAAGCACTGTATCGATACTTACCAGCAGTATTCAAATTAAGTAGCGTAACTTGTGATCAATACATAAGAAATAAACACATTAAGAGTTATTTTTTGTTGGTGGTTCTTTTGCTGTATTTCTTTTAGTAATTTAAAACTAACATACAAAGGAACAGCAGACGAGTTGAATACAAAGGTTTCCCAGAGGACTCAGGAACTTCCAGTAGTACTCAGTGCTGCTATGGAAGCAATGCCTTTCTTTGTGATAATATGGCTGTACGGCTCTGACATTTGCCAGACCACACATATCATCATTATATCTATCCTGTGTAATGACCTAAAAGTCCAAAAAGATAAGGTAATATTTTACAAAATCACTAGTAAGTAATATTTGGGAGATCTGACACTTTCAGAAATTTAATTATTCTTGGGTTCCTTAGAAAAAATTATACAAGTGTAAAGTTATAAAAATAAACTGAAGGTCTCCTGTCTTCTTTCTACCAAACAAGGTGTTTGAATTTCTAGATATTCAAATTACACAAAGTCAAACAAACGGCATATCTCCGTTTGGATTCCCGTATCAAAGCTGCAGGAGACTGTCAAATTTATATCTGTGGGCTGTTTTGATGATTAGGTATAACTGATTCTGGTTTTAGGTAAGGGAACGTAGTTGATTACCTTCTGGTGTTTGCTCCAGACCTCTTTTACGTAGCAATATAAGGTATTTAAATTACATGTTTACAAACCACCTCACCCTACCTGTGAGAAGAAATGGACAAAAGATAATAAGGGCAAAATACTACTTGATTAGTCTCAGACTAAATTTTAGTTTCATAATTACTGGAGAAGGTCTGGCTAAATGTAGGTATATCCTGGTTGATTGTTTCCTTCTGGGAAGGGGAGCTGGTATTTGTCCAATAGTTTGGTAATCCTGAGAAAATAATCCCATTAGGAACCTCCTAAAGGTAGAGAATCCTGCCTTGTACTGGAGATTCTGGTTTTATCCTCTTTTGCTCACTGATAACTTCAGCAGCACTTTCAGAGACCAAGATACACATCAAGTGCACTTCGCTGCTCAGGTGCTGCACACCAGTATCTGAACAATGAGATGCTCTGCAAGATGAAATTATGTAATTCATTGATCTTAATGCATAACTTCAACTTGTTTCAGAGTGCAAAGCAACCACATTTTAATGGGAGAAAACCCAAATAAGGGTAAAACAAAAAAGCTAGTAGCCTTCCTGTTAGCATTACACACACTTGTTCACCAAACGGTATGTCTTATTCTTAATGACTGTAAGGTTGAAGACATATACTCTAAAGTAAGTAATTCAAATCATACCCAGCCTTAGGCTGGGAAACTACTTCTCTATCTCAAAGTCTTGAAAACATCTATGATTCGGTCTTCTCTCTCCTTATTCAATAATTATATGAACTTCTCATTCATCATTCACAAAGTAGCCTACAATGTCCAAACATTCATAACTTCTAAGCTCAGATATGGCAATATTTTGTCCTTTTCATTTAAAAACCAACCAACCAACCAGCCAACCAAAAAACACACACAGAATAAAGAAGTTGCATTTCCTAGAAAAAATCCAACAGGTAGAAAATGCACCATCCCAATTTCTTAGCAATGAAATCACTGTGAATGTGTCTCACTTCCCTCCCCCTCCCATTTCCCACAGTCCAGCTTTTTATAGCAGTTCTTTATTCAATGGAGAAACAGCATATTATCTCCTCAGACATTCAAAATTCCTATGGCAATCTGCCTGGGTTACTAAAATACCTCTGAGAAGGCTCATGCCCCACGGCAGACACATCCAACAGAACCCCTGTACCAAAAGACTCACATGCATGAGTACAGAAGACAGAACTGTCACACGAGCAATCAATCTGCAAGTTTGCAATATGAAGAAACCATTAATAAAGTTTTGAGCCCAGCCCTCATTGATAAACATGCTACAAATTTAAGGCTGAATTTTAATGTGGCATTTAGGTTGACAACTATAGCTCAAATGAAAAACTAGCTTTAAGGCACTATAACAAAAATCCAGTAAATTCAGTAGCCCCCTCTGACTCTAACAGGTTCAGAAGACTTTTTAAATGCTCTGAAGGATGGGATTAATTTCATGTTTTACTCTTGGCAAACCCAAATCTTTCATATTCAGTAAAAAATGTATGCATTTTAGTGATGCACTGTTTTCTGGAACATACTTATTTTTACTACTGTAATGACTTATTTCTGTTTGTTTTAAACAAAATTGATGCTGATAAGATGGTTTCACATGCAATCATGTAACAACTGTTTTGCCTTTGTTTGATTTTTTGCAGTACTAATTCCCAAACAGTGTTGATGAGGTTCAGTTTGAGCTTCTAGGAGATCTTTGTGCATACAGTGATTCCACTTAGCATAATGTTGTTGGCAGTGGGGACTTTGTTGTTTATTGACAGCAGATTATTCATTACCAAACAATTATTTCTTTGAACATAATTGAAAACGGTATGCGTGCCACCCAAATAGTTTGTCCTCTCCCAGGCAAACTACAACTGGGTGCAACTTGAACAGAGCACAATATTAGCTTTACCACTACTAATAGATAAATTATTTATACATGCACAGATACATTTCCCAAAACTAGCAATGTTTTTCAGTGATTGCATCTGCATAATAGTATAGAATATAAAAAAAAAAAATCTGCAATGTAGGGAATATATATATATAGGGAATATATATATTCCGATATAGGGAAATAGACTGCATGTGTAAAGCCCATTTTCCTCAGCTTGTTAGTCTGTATAACACACATATGACTTCCTCTAAAAGAAAATTTACCAGATGTTTTCAAGCTTTAGGGTTTTTTTTCCTAAGAATCACTTTCAAGGTTTGTGCTCTTACAGTAGAGCTGATGAAAACACGATTGCTTTTCATGGCTCCTCCTCTGCTGCTTGCTAGGCACATTAAAAAGACATAGCTGTCTATCTCAATGTACACATGCCATAGTAAAATGCGTGTTATTTACTGATAAAAACCACATGACAGCAGTTTAAAACCAGGATTTATTCTGTCAGTCAAATTAGGGAGGCAGAATATCCTCTATGCCAAGTGATTACTGTCTGGGTCTAAGTGTGGCGAACTGCCAGATCAATTATAATGGTAGAGAAGAGGAAACATGAAGACAGATTGGCTCAATTCTAAGCAGAAGCATCACTAAAAAAGAAACCCAGGGACATTTTAATGCAACATCCAATTACTTAAAAGTGCATCTTTGGCCTACACTGCAGTTTTTATTTATATGGTTTCTTTCTACATAAAGTATAGAAAGGGAAATCAGCACAGAGTTGGACAAACCAGGTGTAAATAAAAAACACACTGATTCCACTGATATAACCTGTACGTTGATGCTTCTGAGATGTAAATTTCCGAGTATCAGTTTTTACACTAAAAGCCTAGGAATATCATGGGACAACATACTCAGAAGATATCCAGTAAGATTTCAGATGTGATCACATTAACGTACTACCATTTCCCCCCCTTTGACCTGCAATTGATTTCAAGGGGGGGGGGGGGGGGGGGGGGGATGTGTCTCATTGTCCTTCATACCCAAGCTTTTCCTCTGGTATTCATTATTTTATGGGTAATTTACCTTTCCCAGTACTGGAGGAAAAAGGATAGTAGTGGGGCTGGTAGATTAAAGCCACTTAAAACTGATCTACGGCGTTAACTCTCTTATCATTAAGAGGAAATGAAAAAAAAGCAGATAAACATGTTCTGTAAGTCTTTTCATACTATTACTTTTTATTAATAATGGGATTCATCCTCTCAATTGCACACCTCTGTTCCAGGTCCCTAAAACCAATGTGGGAAACATGAGTTTCCATGAAGGAGACCAAGAGTTTAGTATTCTGGAGGATAAATTCATCAGCCTCGTATGGTGTGGTCTGATCAGTCTTCAGATGAAGCCTGAAAGAAATTGATCCAATTCTGATAAAAGTTGTTAAGGTTGATGCTCCACAAGTGGTGCAAAATTAGTGTCTGATCATTATTTCATAGTGCAAAATGACATTGTTTTGAATGAGACATACATCTAAGACCCTGCAGCCCTCACCATCATAAATAGCATCTGGCCAAATTAAAACTGAGTATCTAGAAATGGATACAATACAGTAATATTAAATAAAGAAGAAACTTTCAGGATTTCATCCTGGAATAATTGCATGATGCTGTTTATACATGAAACTCTTAGATTTCTTTCTACGAAACTTTGGAATTAATTAAAATTCAGAGAGATGCAGAAATGAGAGACTATGAAGTTCAAGAGATTTGCACGGAGCAAAAGGAAAATTAGACCCATTATTTTGCAGCCTGCTGCATGATGACTACTAAGAGGATGCACAATATATCAAGACTTAAAGATACCTTTTGCTAGACTTTGAGGAAGATTTATGATAAAAAAAGGAACAAAACAAGTTTTCTACTGAGACTCAGAAATGGTAAAAAGGCAAAAAAGATAATAGTATGAGAGCCTTAACATTTTTGATTCATTAGGGAGAATGGCTCATCTTTAACAGAACAGAGATTTAAAATGAGTAATATTGCTACAAAAATCTGAAAATAAGCACAGGAGAATCTAATGCTAAGCACTGTCGGTTGATACTCCACTTTCCATTTTTTAACACACCATTATGAAAATGTATTTATCCTACATAAATCTATCTTAATAATACAAAGTATTCAAAAGAAAATGACAATTTTATACAATATATATAACTGGTTAACTGATGGCTTCAAATCAGGAATCGTCATGCCCCGGAGTATTCTTTGTTAGGGAGCCATTTAGTATTACATAAGAAACTGGAGGCAAAATACCATTCAGTTAACTGTAGCTATGAGTAACTGTTCAGTTTCAAGCCAGCTTGTCAATGTGTGGAATTAATATTTCTATCCTGAACATATAAGTAGGGAAATATAACTCCCTCTATTTCCACTTTATAACTGCAGTATATAAAATAAGAAAGATCAACGCTGGGATGCCGTAATTATTTCTGCTGTCATTGCTTTAAAAAGGATACTGAAAAAAGATAGAGAGAATGAGCTGTGTGAATGATTAAAAATCAGAAATAACCTCCATTATAATTAGACAACAAAACTGCAATCTATTTTTTTTTCATCCATGAAGAGGTTAAAATTGACTTAACTTCCAAAATTCTTCTGCTAAGGACAATTAACCACTGAAATAATTTACCCAGGTACACAAGGGATACTCCATGATTTGAAGCCCTTAAATTGTGATCAGACATCTTTCTTGAAGAGATGCTATAGTCCAGACAGGAGGTTTGGGCATAAACCAGAAACCAGTAAGCAGCATTCTTTGACCTCTGCTCAACAGGTCAATCCTGATGACCGCTAATGATCCTATGCTGGTATTAAAATCTATGCATTTTAAACGGTTCTCCACATTGCCATGTACTCTTTCTAATTTATCTCAGGATCCAGAGTGATGACTCTTCTCTTATGACTGCCTTATCACTATCACTTATCACTAAGTCTTTTCTCTTTAAAGGAAATTAATTTTCCTTTGTCAAGAAAAATTCAAGATATATTTCCCACAGATCCTATGCTGGTATTAAAATCTATGCATTTTAAACGGTTCTCCACATTGCCATGTACTCTTTCTAATTTATCTCAGGATCCAGAGTGATGACTCTTCTCTTATGACTGCCTTATCACTATCACTTATCACTAAGTCTTTTCTCTTTAAAGGAAATTAATTTTCCTTTGTCAAGAAAAATTCAAGATATATTTCCCACAGTATGCAACTTAAGCTGATCCAGTAATTAAGTCGAGTCAGCAGAGCAACTTCTAAAACCACTCGTGCTTAAAAAAGATGTCTCACGCGTTAAGCCAATAGTAGAACATACATGTGCAGAAGCTGAGGACTGCCATCTGCTTTCTAAGACAAGTGGGAATGAGCATCCATCTGAAGTACCTGACAAGGTCCACAGCTCCCGCTCCTGCAAGCCAGGAGCACTCTCCCACTGACGTTTTTTATTCTTAGCACAGGGGGGACCCTAACTGGCTCTAAACACAATCATAGAATCTGTCTGCACTTTCTTCACAGCCTGAAAAATCTGGAGAGTAAAGTTACTTTTTTTTTTTAAAAGAAGAGGCAGAATTCTAAGAAAAACTAAGGGAGCTGCCTGCAGTTTCCTATCTTACTGGTCTGACTCCCTCGGTTCTGCCTCTAGCTAAATCAGCTGGAGTGTGCAGTCAGGTATAGTGCTAGCATACACAACCCAGTGGATGATTAGACCAGCAGAGCCCTTCCTGAACCTATAGATGAGGTGTCCCTGCAACATTAAGGATACATAGTTAAACATCCACACAGAAAATGCTGTAATTAAGGACACATACATGTTTTTAGCTGCATCTACTTATGTATTATATTTACAGGCTAAATAAGCTCTTTAATTATAAGATCACACCATAGTTCACATATCAGTTAAATAACTCATGATGACTCTAATGTTGCATCCCTACGTTCCTGAAATTTAGTTTATGTGGAACTATCATTTATATGATAGTTTTTATCAGGTCTCTTGTACGCTATGGTGAACAGTTCAATCTTCCAAACAGTTCCGTGGGACCAAACACATGAAAAGAAATTCTTTGAGAAATAGCATTGTTTTTTAATGCAAGAACTAAATTAGTGCTTAATACAGTAATTCAAATATCTAGACACCTGTTAAAATATTACTTTGGATTTCTATTTCTTTTACAGTGTAATCAGTAAGCTTTAAGTTGCTCACTGACTCACTTCAGTCAATCAGTTAGCCTTTAAGTGTTGTAATGCAGTACCATATCAATATCTGGAATGAAATGTATTGCTATGGACACTAGTAAGATTTCTGTCTAATTGAAACAGTTAATGTAATTGTCAAGTACTAGTAACTACTAAAGCACTGATTCGGTAGGACCTTTTTCCCCTTCCTGGAAATTGCATTTTTATCCACTACATTTGTGTAATTCAGACAAGTGACCCTTCTAAGAGTTGTTCCTGGCTAGATGAAAAAAAAAAATTTTCAACAGTCAGAAAAAATAACTAAAGATCTTGAAGAAGAAAAAAACCTGTACACTGAACAATCAAGTCCTTTCTACAAGCCAAAATGTCAGTAATTCTGCTATTGACTTTTCACAGGTGGTTTGTGCTGAAATAAGGGACAAAGTGGCATATTCTCACCTATGTGTGCCTTTTTCTCCATGTATAAGTTCCACAATGAATTAAGAAATACTCTCCTTGTTCTGATAACTCTCACTTTCAGTACTACTATTATAAAAATCCCAGATCAAAAGACCTCAGGGTATACCCACAACTCACAACAGGTGATAGGGCAAGACAGTAGCTCTGCAAAGAAACTTCCTTTGAATGGCAGATACAGAAATGCTAATTGGTTTAGTATCATAATATAGTCCCATGAATTTTAGTATCATAATACAGTCCCATGAATCACAGAGCACAAGAATATTAGAGACTTATACTCATTTATTTGGAACGACTCAGTTCTTAATTTATTTCAGGGGATTAGAGATATTTTTTTCTCCCTGAAACTAAAGACAGCAGAACGTATAATGAATAGATTTCCTCTTCAGTAATATTATTATTCCACCTGCTCACTGCTAACCTGTCCATGAGCAGGAATCCGATTTCCCCAGCCCTGGCCACTCGGCCTTTTTGATGCTCCCATTTGCCTTTCAATCAGTTCCATGAAGGAAAATCAGCCTCTTCTAACAACGGGGTAACTGACCCTAACAATACAGAATCATTGACTCAAAGAATAATTTAATTTGGGCATGACCTGCGGAAGTCACGCAGCAAAACTCCCACCTCAAAGCAGGGCTAACTTCAAAGTCTGAGCAGGTTGCTCGGGGCTTTGCCCATGAATGGAGATTCCACAACCTCTCTGAGCAACCTGATCCAGAGCCTTGCCACCCACACTGGAGATTTTTGCCCTCTATAGCTAACGTAATTGGTTCCTGTGTTCTCACATAGCATAAGGTATCCCAGCAAAGGAGATTATTCCTTTTCCTGTGTGTACTGAAGAAGTAATTGTTCTCAGTCCATTCCCAGGGGTTCCACCATTCCACCTGCCAGAGGGGACGTCCTGACTGTCTCATCTGATCTCCCATTCAAGAGCTGACTGGGCATTTCACTACTTATTTCAGTCAACACTAAATGGTTTAGGAAAAACCAGCCATTAAAACTGCTTATGCAGCTCCATACCACTGACTTTTTTTTTCTTTTTTTTTTTCCAGCTCATTCAACATAAAATATGAAAGCAGTTTTCCTTCACTGTGGTTTCACGTTGACTCTTTAAATAGATTTTTTTTGTATAATTTCCAAAGTTTGAGTATTTTCATAGGTTATGCAGTGCTTGGCCACATGGCCAGTCCTTTCAGCTTGATTTCCAAAGAAAGTGTAGTTGGGTAATATAAATTTTTACCAGTGCTCTGGATGTTTAACTATGTCACCTAGAAGATCTACAGAAAAATGTCACCAGACTAATTCCTTAGCAGATGAACAAATAAATCAGCATTTCTTGTAATTACATCCCTTCGCTCTGAGTTATGATTTCTTCCAGTTCCAGGAACAGCTGCTCTTCCTTGTGTACTAGCTTGTATTCTGGACGTTTACATTCTAGTGACCCTTCTTGAGGCAAAAATGTACCTCCTATATTACCAGCTGTTTTCCAAAAGGATAGTCTACTTCTCAAGCTGTGCAGAGATCCAAAAAGGATTTCGCTGAAGGCCCAGTTGTTATAAGAGGAATATGAACTTACTAGTACTGAAAAATGAATGCTTGCATGACTGCCAGCATTTGAATGAAGTGACATCTGGTCAAGCTGTCCCCAATGCACATAGATACACAGACATGCCAGTCATGGTGCAAAGATATTTGGGGGATTGCCAGCAAATCTTAAGTACACAAACTCACTATAGGAGGCATGCTGTTCCAAAGATTACTTACTAGGGCACAAAATAACTCACTTTTTTAAAAAGATATGAGTGGTTGCCAGATAATACAAGTTGAATGCATTAAAGTTACTCTGAAGTAATATTCCGATACAGACAAGTCTTCAGGGAGTCATTTGGAAAAACTTATCGTAGGTATAATGAGTGCATACTATGTGCATGATTCCAGCTAATGATATCCAACTCTGTTCCATTAGTGCCAAAATTAATCTTCTTGCTATCATTCAGAATACAAATAATAGTTACCTCCTTTGAAAAAAATGATTTCCAAGAAACAAAAATACCTTCTCCAACAGACGTCTGAAAAGTTAACTATCAGTGGTACTGGGAACTCTTGTCTTCACCAAAAAGCTCTGTTTGGGTACCATCATAAAGAGAAACATTGAGGTTAGTGCAAATACTCCAGAGAATTAAACACAGGAAGAGAAACTCCACTAAAATCAATGGATTTGCATGACTTTATACCAAGTAAGATTGTGGCCCAGCAGTTTGGAATCCTTGTGTGCCAGGAAAGCAGAATTTGACTTTCTGCATTGTTTGAGAGTACTAAGGGAGAAGTATGAAGGACTATATAAGGGACCCCAATACATTACTTGGTGTCTTTTTCACATGCTGTCATTCAGTATTTGAAATGACTCTTGGTACAATTACTTCATTGTCCCATTTACCAGCCTAGAAGCAGTAAAAGGGCTTTCTATTTGAGTTCCAGCTGCAATAATTGAACTAATTCATCAGTCTTAACAAAGCCAATAGCTTTGTCCTCCAATCTCCTTCCCCTCAAACCCGTCAACCATGCTAATATAAGTTAATATAGCTCAGTGATCATGGAACTCTGAACATATTTCTTTTTTTTCTTACAGTATAATTGACATATTTTCTTTTCCACCTCCCCCCGCCCCTATCCTCTGTATCACTTTACAGTTACTAATGACTACAGAGCAAAGTCTGGACTTCACAAAGCACAAACTTCCTTGCCAGCTTCAACAATTATTTCAAAGATTGATATGCTGGTTCAGTAATGCTTTGCCACTCAAAATCCCTCTATTTATTGTCTCCCTCTCTACAGCGAAACCATTCTCAAGCATTATCCCTCACTGCATGTGTCAAGATCTATGAACTGTGTGAGAAAAATTCCATTATTTAAGTCAAAGCAGATATCAATTATGTAAACAATCCTCTAAAATTAGGAAAGGAAACTATAAAACCCTCAAATCATTACAGTTTGCTACTTCGCTGCCTGATTGAGTAGGTAGCATTTCTATTCATAAATCTTCTGGAGAATGGTTTTCACCTTCCTCTATTTTTCACATTGATCATCTCTCCATTCTGGAGCTTTGGGTGACCAGATTGTTCACCTTTACAGGGGTGATGTTCTTTTATATTCATCTTTTTTCCTTAGCTTGCTAGAAGAAAGTGTTTCTTTCCTGCACATGGAATTGTTTTCCAGTTGCATTCACAAGTTGTTGAAAAGTAAAAACAAAAGAAAGAAGCCTCCATCACTGACAGCAGAATGGAGCTGCTGATTATTTTATACAGAGAAATCTATTTAACTTCTTTAACTCTTTCTGAACTTCAGCAGTTCACACTAAGTTTTAACATACTGAATGTAGACTTTTTATCAGAGGAGATGATGCAAACATGTTTTACCACTGCTCTACAATTAGCTGATTTAGGTATTTGGTACAATGTTCAGGAACAGAGTTGGTCTGGAGTTGCAGATTTAATATATTGACAGATCACTTACAATAAAAAGTAGCTGGTTTTTTATTGCAGATTTTAGAAATCATGATGAAACAATGACAAAACCAGTATTGGCCACTGCTACTACGGGTACCCTTGCATTAGTGATATTAACTAGAAAATCCAGACTGTGAAGGCAAATAAGGCACTGGGAATATGAAGGGAATAAAGCACATCTGAAAATGTATTTTTAGTTTGATTTCTTCGGGAAACAAATTAAAACAATTTCTTGCCCTTTCTTCCCTCTAGTAACTTCTGAGTTCATTGATTTTCAGACTAATTCAAAAAGAGGGGTAGAAATACCAAAACATATAATTCCCAAAGTTTAGTGAAACCTGAAAGATATGTAGATCAGAAGGCATTAAATCATTACTTTCTGAGGACGAAGTCAAGCAGAAGGTGGATGTTATGCATTCCACTGGGCAGAAGCCTACCTGTGCAAGCCATTTGTGAAGACTACCTGGACAAGATATGACAAGAGATGCCACAACTGTGGTAAAACTAAAACAATTTGTCTTTTCTCTGAATCTCAAGACAGTTGCCATATATTAGTTATCTCACAAAAGAAAAAACCCACACAAAACCAGTAAATAGAAGACCTTAATTAAGTCATCTGAGAGCAGGTTCCATACTGTGATCTGTGGTTGCATCTGAACTTCAACAATCAACTAACATTGGCACAGCTCCTTTCCCCTTCCCCTGTCCTCATTCCCATTCATTCCTGGAAGTCCTCTTCAAGAAGGCAGTCATGGCCATCAGCCACACAGTAACCCTGAACTGAAAGACTATACAAAAAGCTTCTTAAATTATCTCTTAGTTATGACCAATAATGCAAATGCATTTCATTGTAAATTAGCCAGGTTAACTGTAACGTCTTTGGAAGTGGCTTAAGGTCTACATCGCAACCAATATCTTCAGCTGACATATGGTAAATAACACCCCTTGGCTCAGGCCCCAGACGATTTTTATCTAGCTACACTCATCAGAGAACTGCCTGCTGTATAACAAAGTTTTCTGGAAAATTACTAGTGTACGAGCTTTTCCATTGGCAATTCTGACCCAAAAAACTTTTTACATAAATGGCACATTTCAGTCATTACAATATGAATTAATTTGGCCCAACTTATTCCTTGTACTGTGTGCACAGGACACAACCATGGCAGAAGAAAAACTTGCAGAACTGAAGACGTAATTTAAACATGAGGCTGTTTCTGAATGATCCTGAGCAGATGATCCTCATCTCATTTCAATGTTGGCTTTTCTGTTTGATCCTAGGTCATCATACTACAAAATGGCACCACCCTTTGCTTTGCAGGGGGTTGGGAGGGGAGCGAGTGTGGTAATATAGTAATTAAATACTGTAACTACCTATTAGTTCTGGTGATCTCCCCTTGCATTATATGAGGCACAGAGCAAAATGAAAATAGTTAAGAACAGTACATTGTCAATTAATGTATTAAGGTGATTTTGATGTGACCATGACTAATTCTTATACATCCATCCACAAATGTCTTATCATGCAAGTTATAGTTTCTGACTAACATTAAAAGGAATACTTTTTTAAAATTAGAAAAGGAATCCCTGTTAAATATAAATACCTAAAGATATGCTGGATGCCAAGTATTTCTGTACATTTGACATATTACAGAAACCCAGAGTTGATAGTTAACAGAGATAGTTACAGAGATGAAATTTTAAAGTGGGCAAAATTGAGATCCAAATTAGGCAAGCATTTAAGCTGGTATTAAATTTGAATGCATTTGACTTTCATGGGGCTCAGGCCTATGCTGACCTGTTTAGCAATGTTTGCCTGGATCTCTCTTTTACATCTGAATTACAGAGATTAAATAAATAAAATCATAACACCCTATGTATGTATTATTTATAGTAAAAGAAGTACTTTATGTGCTCTGACACACTGCACATTTAATCCAGCATCTGAGAGGATGGTGACTGCAGTAAGCACTGGATCAGGTCCTAGATCAGCAATACATGTCAAATACTGTCTTTTCCTAGCTTGTTATTAAGTACCTACATTTATGTTGTAGAACCATTCCTTTCAGTAGGCTACTCTACTGCTCAGATATTAAGTGCCTACTCTTAATAACTCACCTAAACTTTCATTTCTTAGCTTCAGGCTACTGCTTGACTTTAGAAAATGAATAATTATCTTTTTAGATTTTTATATGCTCAACTCTCTGCTAGACTATTTTAATTTAGCTTCTTTGGTCCCACGTGTGTCTTCTTTGAAAAAACTTGTATAAGTTTTGTATGCTTCCTTAGTGTTTTCTTCAGTTTTCTTTTATTCTTTCTAAACTGTGGATATCATGGAATCAATATAATGAAATTAATATGCAGTTTGTTATCTGTTTTATGTCTTCATCTGACTCCTTGTGTTCTTCACTGTCTTTTATCCCTCATTTTGTAATGATGGAATTTCTTCTGAGGTGTAAGAATTGCACTTTGTTAATCAGAATGGAAACCACTCTATTGTTCACTCTGAAATGTAACAATTTTCTCTTTAAAGAAAGAAGACAGGCTTTAGATAGCATAAAGGAACATTACCACGCAGCATTTCATGTCAAGTAGACACTATCCTATCCAACTTCTAGAAAGTCTGCTTAAATTAATTTGCATTGAGGAAGTCCATACGGCAAAGCCAATATATTTTTATTGAGTTGTCTGTCATTACGATGCAAAGTATCTCTTTTTTGGCAGCTTATTGTAACTCAAACTCCTAAAGAATATTAAAAGGACATAATTTAAATACTGGCAACAACAATGAATGCTACTTCCCTTTGAAAAGGTGCCACGAGATTTTTGAATATCAAAAATAGCAAGAAGTGTGGCCTTTTATGTCAAACATTAATTTTCTTCAATCCAGTTATTTTAAGCCTTCTATAGGGCAATCAGTAGCAGAAAGAAAATGATTCTATTAGTTTTTTCAAAGGTTAGTGCCATCTCATGCAAAACAGGTACTTTCTTAGTCTGTTCCCTTGCAAGTCCAGTTCTTTTTCTTTTATGAAATCTCCTTAACTCAAGATTTACAACGGGATTTTATCATAAAGACAAAGAGCAAACAAAAATCAAGTAAAAATACTTGTTTCAATTTTATATCAATGATAGTATCTGCATGGCTACCATTCTCTTTACTGGGAAAATACTCTATGGAAAATTTAAAGACCGGTGACTAACAAAATCAGTTTTCAAAGCATTTGCTGATCTTGCTGACAGTCTTTCCACTCATAATTTCTATCTACACTTAGTTGGTCCAAATCAAGATAAAAATGAAGTCATTTTCTTTGCTTTAGGCATTTTAAAAAGAAATCTTTTCAAAAGAAGCTATCAGATCTGATCCTGCACGTGGTCTATTTGCAGAACGAATAGGGACTTTACCAAAAATTGCAGGATTACACTGAAATGTACACTGAAATGGAAATGCAAGCCAATGGGAAACAGAAGATCTCAGAACACTAGAATTTCTTTGTAATGACATCTCAAAACTAAATAAAACACTTATCAAGGTCAAAAAGAATAATTTTTTAATTTAAAGATCAAATCATGTTAATGCCAAACAATTAAACTCCCTCAATTTCATGAATCATAAGAAAAAATACTAAGGCAAGTCTTTCAAAGACAAACACATTACCAACTGAGAATCAGGGGAATTAAATAAAGTAAAATACAACAAATAAATTTTCAGTGGTGTTGCAAAGTAGGTGAAATGACATAATGTACAAATTGTCATTTTGACATAAGAGGGCACTCAGCTGCTGGGCAGGAGAAGAAAAAAAATCAAAAACTTATTCCTTATTTCCACATCATCTACTATTCTGGGAAGTACATTTTCTACAATCCTTCATTCCATGTACACTCTGCACATGTAATACACACTTATTGCTTCCACATGAAGCAATAGCAGTTTGGCACTTAAATACTTATGGCCCTAAAACATAACTTTTCAGTGCTGTGAGAAGTTTTATTCACAAAATAAATTCACATATTCCCCACATCTTCTAAGGAGAAGGTTTTATATGGAAGGACTTCCTAGTATGGGATGAAAGAGATTAGTATGTATTCATGATGATATAGTAATGAACTGCATGCTTAAATGATGCTTCTCAAATAATGCAGTTTTTTTCCTGCCATGACTTATTTATATATCTAGCAACTCATATTACTTCTATGTACAATGCAGGTATTAAATATCAATTTTAGTCAGATTTTTAAAAGCTCTTTGAATTCAAAAGTCATGTCTGATGTTCAAAGACATCTGTCATCTAGGTACATAATTGAAAAGGCCAGACTTCCAAAAACATTGAGTACATCTTCAACAGACTTTCCAACACAGTTCTCTATTGAGATCACAAATGTTGCCAAAGGATTTTCCAAATACTAATTAAGTGTAGGTTTGCCCATTTTACTGATGCAGAAGCACAGAGGAGTCATATAAACTACAAGACATAAGTCAGCACCACAGCCAAGAAAAGGTCCCAAAACTCCTGACTTCCAACCATTAAGAAATGTTTTTCCCCACACCATGCTCAAACACAAAGGACAGCAGTCTGCTATTCAATATTACTGCAAAGGACAGCAGTCTGCTATTCAATATTGCTGCAAATATAAGCATTTAAAAATTATTTTGGCTACTTTACTTTCGTATTTCCTAAATTATATTAAAAAAATATTATCAGGTTCTATATAACGTAATCTGTGTTTTTTTCTAGTAAGAAAATGAAACACTACCTTTTAAAATATTTTAAATATAAACTGTGCTTTTAGCTTTCAGGCTCTAGAAACTGTTGCAAGCATAAATTAAAATTTAATTAAATTAATTTAATAGGAATTTTGAGCGTTCTGCATGCATAGTTTAGAATTGTAACAACTTTATAACAAGAATGAAGTGATCAAATGGCTTGACTTTAATAGTTACCATCACATTAAGTAGATTTCTAATTACACTATGGGTTCCAGAGAGAAAATCACAATTAATGAACATATGACCCAGAGTCTTTCAAATCTACTGAACTGTGGGAAGTTTGACACGTAACATGCCAAATGGTGGTGGGACAGTGAATGAGGAGGGTGAAGTGGAGAACATAGTGAATTCATGTCAAATTTTACTTAAGCTGTTAATTCAGCCCCAGCATGGGTCAATAGTGAGAAAACAAAGTAACTACACCTGTCATAGGGGCTGCTCAACACTTTCCTTTTTACTGTCCTGCTTCTCTTCTTATAGCTTTGCTAAACTTTTAAATGTGTAGGCTTTCCATACTCCATATCTGATATCTGGTTTAGACTAAATGGTTCTAGAGCTGTGTGCTCCAGATGCTCTTCAACAACACTTCATGAGGTGGTCTGCAATTGTGTACTCGTCTTTCTTTAGTGCTCAATTTGGATCCTGGGATCTAAGGGGGGTGGGGAGGGGGGAGAAACACATCTACAGCTGAAGTCAATGGAAGCTGTTCTTTGAATGCCTGTGGCACGTATAATGCTAGTTAGATGAGGGCCTGTTTTTACAGACCACTTCAATATATCACCTAATTATCTATATCCAGAGGATGCTGAAGTACATTTAAAAAAAGGTAAAATAAAATCCAGATGAAATAACATGCCCAAAGGGCAGAGGAGCTCAATATAAAAGAGGATATTCTCTAATTGTTCTTTAAAAGTATTGATCTTGGAGAAGAATCTGACCCATGAGAACATGACTCACAGTGTCCTCAAAGCTCAGAAGCATTCCCAGAAGGAGTTCTGATGGACACTGAAATTTTATTTTTTGATTTACCTGCTTCTAAACACTCCAAGTCACGTAAACTAAAAATGATACAATTGCCTCAAATTCAGTAACATGAGCTCAAATATTGGGAAAGCAGATGGGTTTCCAACATTTTCCTCAACTAATGAGTAATTTCATACTAGACTGACACTTTTCCTTCTTGAAAAATTTCTAATCAACTTTTTCTAATCTCTTTTTTCATGCTTAGCTCTTAATCTTACGAATACACACCTGTTCACTTGTGTGTGCAGGAGAGCACAACACCCCAGAAAAAAAAAATTACTGCAGAGCAAATACAGTTTGTTTGATTTTTTTTTTTTTTAAAGAACTGGGTAGTATACTACAAATAAAACCAGGAAACTGGATATAAAAGAAGGTAATTAGACTGTTTTTCCCCTAAAAATATTAAGTGGAAACAAATGAAAAATAAAAGAAAAAAGTGACTAAGAGATACATCATCAGACCTTTATGATTCCAAACCCCAAAGTATTAGATTTAGCAAAAGTAAAACTGACTCCATTTTTCCTTTCCTAATCTGTAGTTATTTTTCCTTAAGTTTGTATTTTCCATTTGAGAAGATCCTGGGGCATGATTTCTTTCCACTTGGGGAGAACAGAACTTTTTTATCTTCAGTGTCATGATATTACAAAACACATGCAATGTCGAAAGAAAAACTTTGTGTGTTTGATCTCAGAATCAGAGTAGACATACTGACTGTAATACTAACACATGCTGGTTTTTCATTTTCTTTTATGTTCAGAGTAGACTTGCCTGGCTAAAGAAAGGCAGTTATGGTCTCGAGAGCTCCCTATTTTGACCAAGAGATCCAATGCAGATATACAGTTTTAAAGGACAGAGCCCTGGATGCAAGAAACTGGCATGCTATAGAGTTCTCTCTAGCTGCACAGTCTATTCAGAGAAAAGTGCGAATAGATAAGTATTGGATGAAAGGAGGAAGCTCACAAAACTCTGCAACATGATAGTTAGTAAGATCCACTAAATGGAAAAAGATGGATTTCTCTCATTGCATAAACTAAGCATAGAGTTGAATGCACTGGGATAAAGCAAGGGCACTATGCTTCTGCGAACTTATTAAAATTTCTGGTTTGTCATCAGTAGTGATATGACTTAATATTCTGAAAGTTTTCAAAAAAATAAATGGAAAAACAAAACATGAAAACTCAAGAAAATGTAAAAGTAATGTTAGCAAAGCCTTGAAAACTGGAATTTCTGTCATAACAACTGATGCTGTATCACAGCTGTGACATGAAATAGTCTTTGGTCACTATGGATGGGTTAGAAAACAGTCTGTCACAATTCTTCCAGCATTTTAAGCTGCAAGGCATACCTTTATGTGAGTCAAGGAATTAACACCTATTCTCATTCACAAGTACTTGTCAGAATTTGCTGTCAGTAAGAAATGTTCTGTAAGAGTTATTCTCCCAACTTTTTCTGTTCTGTTGCACCTCCGTCCTTTCAAAGCCTCAGATATGTAGCAAAATAAACCTGAATCACAGCATACCTTCTATGATGAATTTTTAGAGAAGTCACCTAGTGTATCATAAATGCTGAAACCATTAAGAGCCTGTGACCAAAACAGAGTACTTTAAAAAATGAGTATGGCATTCTTTGACACTATTTATAGTCATTAAAATTAAAGGTGTCAAGTTTGAGGAGACAAGCTATCTTCCTCCTTTTGCATTTCATGCAACTACAGAAATGAAGTAGCTGCGGTTCATTCATCAAGACTGACAAAATGGGTCCACTGCCTTATTGAAAATACCCAGTAGGTGTTTTAGACTACATTTCTGACAAACATCTTGGTAAATGAAGAAAGTCTTTGACATTCCAACCATAACTAAAACAGAGTTGGTGAAGGGAAATATACCTGGCGATCCTCCTAATTGCTTCTTACTCTTGTTCTCCCTTTTCCTGTTCAACTCTTTTAAACACTAACTAGCTGAGATAGTTACAGTGGGTAAACAGTAACTGGATTCTACAGTTGCAGTGGATAAACCCTACAAACATCTGAGCTTGAGTCAAGGTACAATTCTCACTGTCAAGACTCTCTTGTAAGCCTTCAGACATCTAAGGTCAGATAGAAGTCTGACCTGTAAATCAAACCAGGAGATGGATCTGATCTTATTATTTGTGCAGCTATGGAAACAAAGAGAAGAGAATCCATTACAGGTGAGAGAGGAGAAGATGCTAACAGGATCTACTTCACACAATGCCTTGGATATTCCATTCCTGTTTCGTCCTTCTGTGATGTATTTCTACTGTCAATGGCTACTTCCACTTCTGGTGGCCAGCAAGACAAACACCATCTTTCTGGTTTCCTGTAAATGAACTATCTAGAAGCAGCTGAAGGACAAGCAGCTTTTCACAAGTGCTGCTCAGTGACCGCAATGTAAATACTTGTTACTGCTATTAGCAGAACAGTAGCTATTAAAACTGTGATGGTGCCTTAGGCTTACTTAGTGCTCCCAGCCCTCTTGCACTAGGTGCTGAACAAGTGAATAACCAATATACACAATTCTTGCCCCAAACAGCTTAAAACCAATGTAGATAAAATAATAAAATAGATTCATAAGAAAACTGACAGGCAGACAAGTGGGCAAATACAATAATAAGGCAGATGTATCCCACTGTTCATTTAGTAAGTGTACAGATGGGTTGAAAGCAATGGCAGAGAAAACTAAGAACAGGATATACAAGCTACCCAGTGGAATAGCCTCACTATGTGTGAGAGCACAAATACACCTGATCTTCTGTTTTTGTGCAACCAAATGAAAATAGAAAATTCTATTGAAACGTTTTATGAGAAATATACTCCTTTTTCAGTCCCAAAACTGAGACCAGAACCTTCATCTTACACAAAGAACTGAGTGATTGCAGAGAAAAGGATTTCTAAAAATATACATGCTGTTGGAGATGGCCAGCAATCTCTGCAATTTACTGTTTCCTTAGAGTATACATTTTGTCAGATGAGCTTGTAGCTGCTCCTCTCATCTATGCAAGTGAGCGGCCTGCCCCTGAACTGTACAGTTATCCCAATGCTACAAAAGCAGAGATGGAACCTACATGACTGCTGAGATCCTGGCCACCAGGTAATTGTTTCAAACTTTGTTGAAACACAAATCAGTTTAAGACATGAGAGAGATATCTGAACTTATACCCATCATTATTTTGATATAATTTTTCTTTCTGATATCAATATTTACAAGTGTGAAAAAATGCAGTCTCATTAAATTTAATGTCAAGTACATTTTGAAAATATTCTTGCTATTTATTAGGTGTTTTGAGGAGCTGGGAGGAGGAGGACACTTCTGATTTTCCATCTGGGTTTATCCTTATGGCCAAGACGGCACTCTGTGTTACCTTAGGTATCTTGTTCAAACATATATATCTTAGTTTGCATGTGAACTGTAACCTGAGAAAGACAAATACTGTCCTTGGTTAAAAAATAATATTAAAAAAAAAAAAAGGCTATGCAAGAGAGATAACATCTCCCTTCAGTCAGACTTAAAGAAGATATAGTGGTATGAGTCTGGGATTGCCAGACTCCACCTAGAAATGGAGACACTCCTCTCTGGAAGTCTGCATGCCCATGAGGAGGGTACGCTGGCCCTGATGGGCCCCAGACTTCCCTGCTGTGAGTGGGGATGACCTGGACCACAGCCGTAGCACAGCTGTAGCTGCCTGAAAGAGATGTTGGGAAACATCCCAGGCAGGCGTCTCCTTCATTCCTTGAAAATCTAGACACGTTTAGTTGCTCAAGAATGGCAACATCCCTTGACATAGTGGATGGCCCTTCTCTTCACAATGGCTTTGTGACCACTCTCTGCCACCCCGCTTCTTGAACAGCACAAGGCAGCTCATAGCATGTTTAATCAACAAGCTACAGCAGTGGCCACGGGCAGGCATAAAGCACATTCAGCTGTCCGCAGGGCACTGTGATCAACCTGCCATATGCCTGGTGCATCTGGCACAGGAGGTGCAAAAGGTTGTGGCATACCTATCATGCCAGTGAACACCACAGAGGGCACAGAGGGGCATACCATGCTTCAAAGAGCTTCAAAGAGATTTCAGTGGTACAGACACAAACCAGTGCTTGGTCCAGATAATAAAGACATTATAAAGCTGTCAGAGTTGTCAGTTCTACCAGAAAGCATCACTGAAATGCTATATTAAATTTTGTGGGACAAAATGTACGAGCTACTCTTTTTTCCTTCCAGCTTTGGTGGGCTTTTTAACTTGGAGTCTAGTTAACTATTTTCTGCATTAGAGCACTGTCTGCTATTTTCTTTCTCTGCAATATAAAAGGATGTTTTTCGGTTCATGCATAATTTACAATGATACGACAATGACAAAACTGTAACAAAAAGAAAAAAAGAGTAAAAAAATTATGTTGTCCTTAATTTAGAATTAAGTCACGATGGCACAGATTTTATTCTCAATGCAGTTCCAAATCACAGGCTGCAATGTTAGGAAGCTCACATATTTTCAACAGAAATGCTATGTTTTATTTTTTCTTTCCTTAAATTTTTGTCTGCCAGCTAAGTATGTTAGGTACAGTTTTCAACTCGGCGCTGTTCCATCAACTGCAGATTAATAGGTTTTTACCAAAACAACACAAAGCAACTCATCAATATAAAGTTAATATATTGACTCTCTGAAGAGTATCTGGACTCAAAAAAAAATAGATATTGCACTTTAGAACTACAAGCTGTCCAGCATAGTTCCCTATTTTCTAACAATAGTGATAAATGAAAGTAAATCTCTATTTCAGATCATGTATTTTATATGATCAATTTACATTAAATTGGTATAGTTGATTAATATTAACAATCAAGCTAAACTATATAACTGTATGCCTATTCTACATTATCTACCAAGCTGTGTGAGGACAATAGGAAAGTTGCAAAGTTAACTTCTTTAAATAAATATAAACAATGAGCAAAATCTTCAGAGATTATAGGCGAGTTTGTCACAAGAGTTTATCAGCCAAACAGGATTATAGAACCTGGAGCCTGGTATAGATCTATTCCAGCCCCACTCAGAGAGAGAGAATCTGGTGCACGTGTGCACACACGCACATGCACACAGAGGAGCAGAGCTGGCTGGGAACTTCCAGTCACATTTGTCTGATAGGAAGTGCAATAGGAAGTCATAAACCTTAACACAAGAAAAATCTCATTTTTATAGGAAAATGTGATTTTTCCATTTGGAAGATCAAAAAGAAATCTTTGGTTTGAGGTTAGCTCCATCCAAATCAAGGATTTTGTTTCAGTTGACTAAGTTGTAACATTGTGTAAGGGAGTGTCTTTCATTCCCTTATTTGCAAACAGATTTGCACAAATTGAGCTTGCTGAAAGACCACATCTTACATGGTGCATGATCTTACATAATTTTTTTCTGATCAGGATCTGTTTGGTGATCCATCCAATTGTATAATTCCGAGTAACTAAAGGGAAATACATTCTAGCCAGGGAGACCCACGTTAAAGAGGAGACTGGGGGCAACAGGCTCTCAAACAAGAATTCCCAGGAGGTAAAGTACAACTGTGGAAACAGATTTCTCCAAACTGACTCGAAGCACATGTTTGGGTTCAATTCAATGAGCTAAAATAAAATTCTTTCTTTTGTGAATATCCAGTGGTAGTTACACAGACCAATCATAAGTTATTCTAGAACATTAATGGTATGACTGTTAAAGATGCATTAAACTTCATTAAAAATTCACAAATATGTTAGAGGAAAATTATTGTTTCCACCTACTGTGTCCTACTTTGAATAAAATGCTCTTCTAAAAATTATTTTCAGCTAAAAGAAAGGGAGTATTATATATAACAGCAAGAATAGGAGCAGCATCAGACACAGTCTTTTACACTAGATTTGGTATTATGGAACAGGAGAAGGCAATGCTGTAAGTTGTACAATAATGTTGTTAGGTCTTGCAAAAATGTGTTTAAGTGTATTAGGTCTAAATGAAAACCTGCTTGCACCTGTTGATAGCTGCAGTCCTAAGATCTGAACAGTGTTATCAGTTACATGGAACATTTTATTTTTGTACAGAAATATCCAAGGTTATTTACTCTGTTGTAATAAAATAATAAGCTACATGAAGTGCAAAATCAATCTTGGCATATTCATAAGCTGTGAATCCTGTCCAGGAGGCCAGCTGCCAATATAGGAAAAATCAATGATATTTCCGAGTAATATCAAGTGCACGTTGTTTTTTTGCTCCTCTTTTACTGAATGTATTGCTATAATATCAAGACCAAAGACAGCTGGGAATCTGACAGTAATTAAAACTGCGAAGCCAGAGTTTACACCTAACTTACGTAAATCCAAAACAGTCTAGAAGCTTATAAATATCTACTCAACAAAGTGAACACACATTAAAAATCTTTTGTGTTTATCATATTCATTTTTTTTAATATTGCCAAATGTTATGCTACTGTCCTGGTAACCTGTAAGACGGCTTAACTTGACAGTCAGGTGGGCTGGGTCCTAGTGTTGCAGTTCCCCAGCAGGTCCCTGGAGTGCCAGCAGCAGTACTCGTATGTTATGATACAGCAGCAGCTACAAACTCTGATCTAGCAATATGCAAAAGGTCAGCTATTTCAGAACTTCTCAAGCAAGTATTTTGTACCTCCTCCAGACCAAAGGCAGTAGGCAATAGGTAAGCACTCTGTGAGCTTACTCCAACAAGCCATCAGCTGGACTCGCTGACTTGAGAAAATGAAGTAGCATAGTCAATAAGATATTTTCTTAGGTCTTTTTTATGGACTATGTCCCTTGTTTCCTCCTCTCTCTCAGTATTTTATTATTGGAAATCATCCTTTTTATCCAGATGAGTTATAAGTTAAAGAGGTAAGACTGTGATAGCCGCAGTTATTACCATACTCACAAGGTGCTACACATCTGCTAAAATAGCCGTTAACAACGTGCCATGAAAGCTCAATTCATTTAACCATAGAATAAATTAGATTGGAAGAGACCCCTGGAAGTCATCCAGTCTGAGCTCATGTAAATATATACAGTGTTTTCAGGATGTATCTTACTTTTCCTCTGCCGTTAGACATGGAGAGAGGGAATACAGATCTTCCTTCCAGAAAAGCTAAAAGACCCCCTGGGCGTGAAGCCACTGTTCAGAGAACGGCTGACACTGCAGTGTTACATGGCAGAGGAAAGGTCACAAAGACATTGTTGCCTTACCTAGCCAGAGTCACAATTTATCCTAGAATATAAATGAACTTCATTAATACAGATATAGTTTGAATTTGACAAGTTTCTTGGACTTTAAAGCCCTCATTTAAAAAAGTGATGGGTTCTCTAATGGCTAACACTGGTTGGTGCTTTCTATTTTGCTTCTCTTCTTAAAGGCAATTCTGCCAAACATTCAATATTCTACTAGCAAGCTACCAAAGGAGTGATTCCACAGTTGACTCAGAAGAAATAATTTTATCAACTGACTAGGTTAGCCTCTTCATTTACATTTACATGATTGCTGCAGAGAGGCTCCACTCGGGATTAGATTAATGTAATTCTGGCTGTTGTACAATACAGACTCACAGCAAAATAACTTTTAAAGAAAGAGCGTCAAAACACGATTGTCTCAAATGTATTCAGTTCTGTAGCCAAAAGAACTGTCTTAGAAATATTCAGTTCAAGGACCAAACACGAAGATGAACCCTTATAATTTTAATAGCTCCAAAGAAAGGCTTTGTCAATTTCCTATTTAAAAACACCTTTATAATAGTATGTCTGCGCAGCAGAAAATATACAGTCCAATTTTAATTGCATTGCTATTATTCGTATTATCTTACAGATATAATGAGCAAGTGTGCGAGCACTGCATAAAGCATGTGAACTCTGTTTAGCTAATCTGCCTCCAATATGCTTTATTAAAGCCTTATGGCAGAGAGGAGGGAGTACTGGAGAGTCTGCTCATGCTCCTCTTGCAAAGCAACTGAGCACAATGACGAAACTTGTGAATAATGGAGGAATTTGTTGCACCCTCTTTAATGTAAACTACCCTTCTTAAAGTCTTCCAGAGGCACTGTGAATCAGGCACAAAGGTGTCCAGCAATTTTTATTTAGGTGAGTGACTTCTCAGCACTTGTACATTGTTCTACTTTAAATCGCTATTCCAGTCTTATGTTATTACATCTTTATTAAATATTCATGTCTAAATTTGATTTTATTTTCATCTCCATTGTTCACGGTCACTCACCCAGATCTTCCTCAAGCAACTGGCAAAGATTCAGATGGATCAACGATGCAACATTAATGTCCATGAAAATATATTAAGTAACAAGTACTTTTCATTGTACTTCCAAACTGATGACCTTGCAAGGCACATTTTTTATCTCATTTCCAATTGTTCTTATTATTCTTATTTCCTTATTTATGTTTTTATTCCACCATACTGCCTCTTTTTTCCCCCCTCTTCTAAACATTATTAAAATGCAGACACAAACTTAATTAGGTGACACCCCCCAAAACATTAGATTTTTTTGATCTGAAATAGCAGGCTGAGAGTATTTTACTCAGAAACGGTTCCCTTCATAGAAGGGAATTATGAATGATGAAATAATTTATTTCACAGAAGCAAAGAAAAGTTTCTAAAAATCTGAAAAAGTGCAAGTAATTTCCTCTACATAAGCCCTAAAGTTCAAGTGTTAGCAGAAGGCCTACCAGAATTGATATTCATGCTTTGAAGCACTAATATAATTTGTATCAATTCAGCCAATAAAAAACATTAATGGAATCGAAGGTTCACATGACTAATTAAATCAACAAAACCAGCAATGTTAATCCAGACTTGCATCTGTATCTAAAAGCCAATATCATCATTCAAGCCCAGACAGAAGTTAAGCAACTAATAAAATGTTTTTTGCCAGCACTACTCCTAGATGATTTGAACTACAATTATCTTCACTTTCCTTTTGTGTGCTTTTTCACTATTATAGTCAAGTGAACTGAAAATCAAAAGCACAATAGCTTCCCATCAATTAATACTTGTAACAATAAAATTGCTTTCAGTAACTTCACCTTGAAAGTAACTATTGAAGTAGGATTATTTTATTTATGCCAATGTACATTTTGATTTAGTGACGTTTGCACAGAGGCTTATGTGGGATTAGTAAAATTTGGCACTTATGAACTACTTCACTCACCAATGAAAGTCAGCACTTTCCAACAGGGATCAAAAGTATGAATTAATAAACAGTAAATTTACTCATATACTCACAGAAAACAACTGCTTGCTTCAGATACCACTATTAAACAGCAGCTTATTATCCAATTTCATATGTAAGGTATGTAGATGAGGAATAGCTCTTGTTTACAGCCAAATGCAATGACCCTATATTTGCAGATATATCTTCTATATAAAATAAATCTCTGTTAGGTTTTAAGATTAAGCAGTAGCAAAATTATTTGGATATTTTTAAAATCTAATATTCCCAAAGTGGAAAGAGCAAACATGCTGCCGCTGGAGGTTATGAAAATTAGGTCCTGACGACTACGAAACACAGAAGAATTCATAGTGACTTGTAAGAATATCATTCCCAGGATTACTGTCCTGGCCAAATTCCAAAAATGTAATTGTTTTCTTGCTACTTGAAAACCCCTCGGCAGTTTGTCTTGGATTATTTATTCTCCATATTCTGCACAATTCAAATGTTTTCTATATTCCAGTTTCAATTCCAAAAAGACAGATTTCACTAGTCAGTAGCATTCTTACAAACTTTATCCTTTCTTTTCTAATTTTGCAAAGTGTCCTGCAAATATTAATTAAAAGATTGAGTAGAAATATTTTTTAGGCTACAAACAATGCATATCATTACCTAGCTTTTATCCACCATGCTTAGCTTTATTGAAACATATCTCGGGAAGTATGGCAGTTTCCACTTCTTCACCTACTACAAGCTTTGTGGTCTCTCCAAAATTTAAATAAATCACTGAGACCCGTATCAGAAAAACTTGTGTACTTTTGTCCTGTCTCTCTGCCATAGTGGATCCTCATTAAAGGTACGAAAGGCAGTGAAATCATGGCCATGACTTTGTGTGTGGCAAAATTCCCATTCACTTCACAGAGGCCAGGTTTTTGCCTACAGGTAGATGTTCTACTGGACTGGAGAAAAGCTGGATCACATGGAAATAATTATCTTTGAAAGTGGAATGATATGTGAAAAGAATACCTGAAAAGCTCCTGAAAACCTGAGATAATAAAATATCATAGCAACAACCTCAACCCAGTCTGGAAACTGTTTGCAGGGAAGCAGGAGAGCCTTAAATGTCAATGACAGTACAACCAGTACAATACTGGCTACCTGCGTTGGCAGAATGTTGATGCAGTATCTCAGACATGAAATCAAATTCATTTTGGTGATGGACAAACTCAGATGTCTGCATGACATTTTAAATATCATCACTGTTCATTTTTAAAGTGTTTTAAATGATGCAAGAAAGAAGATGTCATAATATATAACAAAGATATACATATTGTAATGAACTACCTGTCTTGACCAGATACATTTTAATGGTATTTGCTGAGTCTGAAAGAAATTAAATTGTTTGTATGCAGAGACATAATATTTCAAAATCTTGGGAAACTTTAGATAAGGGGAGTGAAACCACGGTTATGAATCAGATGTCCCTGAATTCTCACATCAGCTAACTAGTTCATGATGTGACATTAAGTTCAAACAGTATCTGAAGGCTGCGGTATGGACTCTGTACCACAGGGAAACATTTGCTCAGCTTGTCAGAAGCGTAATTCACTTGAGTCTCACTCAGAAACGCCCTTGTGTTTCAACCAAGTATGATGATGTGACAAAGTAATGAAGATGGTAAGGGCTTAGATAGAATGGAGCGCCTTACCTCCATTTAGCTGTGGCCTATGGGATAGAATGAGCTTTTCATCTTTTGATAGGACAGTAAAATCTTTTCTTTCTTTCCTCTAGCATATTTTAGCTGGAAAGCTAAAACTATTCATCTCTGATTCCCAGAAATTCTTCAACACTGCATGAAACACATTTCAACTCCAAACACTAACATATATTCTCTCAGGTACCTCTCGTAATCCTTATTTGTTGCGGAGCATTTATAGAATAAAAGCCTTCCAAGTTGAACAGCTGAGCCTACATCCATAGCTTTTTCTTCCCCTCCTGGTGCCCTACATGACCAAGCTAGCATGAAGTACAGAATATCGATTAGAAGTGTACTATGGATTCCTTGCGCCGCAAGTTAAATTACCGTATACTGTATATTTTTAATTTCCCACATATAACAATAAACATGATTGATTCTTCAATTTCAGAGCATCGTTCTGGCAATTAAGAAAATAAATACCCTTTCCGTGTACAGCTCGCTTTTTTCCTAAGTAAATGTCTGCAGTGTATTAGCTCATGTGTGACAGACAAATAACTACCCCTCTCCCTGTAGGCCTCATTCTGTTTTCTCTTTCTTTTTTTTTATTTATTTAGAACCTGCCATTCATTTTCACACCTGACAGTAAAAACCTCAGGACGTGGTTGTTGTGAAGAGGATTATCTTTCAGATCAATGCTGAAATTGATTCCAAACCACACTATTTATCAGCCTGCAGCTAAAGCACTAGGAGCCAGGAAATACTTCCTCTTCTTCAAATCCATTCTTATTCTGCTGTTGGAAAATCACAATACTACAGTCTCCATTAATACACACTTTTTCTGTTCCCTGTGCATGTAGAATTTCAGTGTCAAACAGACAATGCAGTTAGTTGCATTAAGAAATTCGCTTCAAAAAGAAACAGAGTAAGAAAACAACAGCGTAATTAATTTTTGCACTACTGCTGAATAGTTGCTGATGCTAACTAAGAATATAGCCTTACTATAACATCCGACGTTTCTGAGTCTCTTCTGTATTTCACATAAAATATGTTGTATATTTCTATCAGTATCATATAATGATACAAGAAATACACATTAAATGTCTCTTTTCAAAGCCACACTTACACACTTGTTTTTCATTGCGTGTAGACTGAAAGAAAAAAAAAGAAAGAAAAGGGCCCACTGCATTGCTATGACCATGTATGCAAACTACAGAAAATTAAAACAAAGAGATTCACCAAATTATCTAGGCATGATACAACAGTCATTCAGGTACGCAAGGTCAAATCAGTTAAATCCTATCCTGCTTCTGTGATTAACAAACTTCATGATAAATAATTAGGGACAATCTGATGAATGGTGAAAGTTAATGGGAGTCTTTCCATTTATTTCAGGAACTATATTAAGCCTTTATTTGTTTGAGACTATAGTGACACTGTTAGCTCATTATGACATGACTTAAATTGTAGCTTAATACCGGCTGAAAGTACAGGACAAAGCCTGTGGTGAAGCTTAATCTAATGTAGGACATAAGCTCCAAATAAATAAAAATTATAGTGTAATTTACAATACGTAAAGGCACACAAAGTGTACGGAAATTTAAAGTAATGTCAAATAACGTTAATATATGGTGAATATAAAGATGATAATAAGTAGTTAGATTAAACAGTGGTTTCTTCTCACGTTGTTTCTTTTTTAAGAGAAAAGCTGCAGTTTGTGACTAAGATTCTAGAGTTTCATCAGCTCTGCCAAGCCCTTGATGGCAGAATGGGGATGTTTTGAATTCCACTGGAGCTGCAAACTGAAAATTGTTAAAATAAAATTTAATTAATGAAAGCTTAATATTAAATGAATCGGGCTATGTTTAAAGTGGATACTAAATTCATATGTCTCAAATTCAGACAGCCAATTAAATATCCATTGCCAAGACCTAGGACGTCTTTATAGGAGGCTAGTGTTTAATTCTTTCTGAGAGCAAAGACCCATCTCAACAGTTTGTTGAAATAATGAAAGCAAAACAATAGCTAATTTTGATCATTCAAGATACAATATTTAACATTTTTGTGGCAGATTTAATCTTTGAATTTGTTTTAATATATCTCCTAATTAATCTTTAAGATATATGTAAGTTATTTTCACCAATTACCAGATTATTATATATGTGTTTTGATAACAAAAGACATCCATAAACCATCCTTAGAAAGGGTAACTGGTATAATTAATCCCCTACCTTCTTGCTTGAACTTTAATACTTGTTGGAAGATGTAACTTTGAATATGTACCTCTGATGGAGCAACATGACCGTGCAGTTGTCCTCTGATGCTAGAGGTGAACCTTGTGGCTTATATCACTGCTGTGCACTCTTCATAATTTTATAAAAAACAATTTACCACTTCCACAAAAAAAGACAAATTTACCCAAATCAATTACTGACACTCCTAGAAGAAATTTAATGACCTGCAGGGGCACAAATATGCTATGTGCATGTACTTTTTATAATCTTCTATCAAGATTTGAGATTGAGCTTGGCAAAACAGCAAACACTTTACGTAATAAAAAAATCTGAACTATTTAGCAATCAAATCACTTCATGGGTACACTGAGGGAATACGAAATCTCTTACTATCAGCCAATCCAGTAAACTTTTCAGCATGATCACATTTTTCTTTTTATTACCATTATTTTCTTTACCTTTTTAATTTAAATTACTCCAAACTTCCAAAGAAAATGTGCAGAAAAGTAAATCTGGCAAAACAAGCCCTTTAGCTTTGGGCTTTCCACCTTCCATTTTAGTTTCTCATACACACTATTAATCTCAAAACAGAAGGAAAAAGGAAGCCATACTGTTCATAAAATTCTGTTCTTCCAGAAACACATGCAGCACATGCAGCCTGGAGCGTTTACTCATATTTAGAACAGCAAAGCACTCAGCAAGACGAAAGATCGCAATTTTTTATGATCTGTGTTGAATGCACAAGTATGATCAATACAAACCAGAACTCCTAATAAGAGTCTGTGTTACTCATGAATTATTAGAGAAATGAAAAGAACAATGTTTTCAGAGTTCATGGAAAATCATTTATATCAATGAAAAGAAAATCATATTTAAAGGGGGTTTGTTTCTAGTAGAAGTGAAAAATTATACACCAGATCTACTAATAGGAAATAAAGCAAACTAAAATAAGTCTTATCACACATATACACAAAATGATTGCAAATTCGTATTGAGCATCGTAGCATTTCATTTCTAAGATAATACTCTGGAAGCAGCTCACAATACTTCATCAAACCACTAAAACCAGTATTATTTATATTAAAAATAAAAAATGGGTATTTTGTACAGCTGGGTTTGCTTCGGAAACTGCATTTTAACTCTCTTAACTGTGTCTTGAGCATATCAGTGAAGAGCTATCACTGAAACACCCTGATTAGTGGGAAAATGTTGGATGAAATGGCATTATTATTATATAGTAGATTCTTAGTAACAAAACCTCTTAGGAAATGATTCTACTGATTTACACAGCTATGACTACTGTGCTAGCCTTTTACTTTAGGCATAATAGGCTACTGTTGGTTACTTTTTATCACATTAGGCAATTATTTCCCACTATAATTCTTGACTCATTAGTCTGTCTACTTATTTCTAATACAGATATAAAGAAACATTACCCAGATAGATGTGATCTTACAGCTACATATCACATTTAATAAAATCCCATTAGCCAAGGAAAATGGGTCAGTTAAGAAATTATCAGAGACCCACAATGTCTCTGTAACTTTATAGCTTAATTTGACTTAGAGTCGAATCCCTTCCTCAGGTTTTCAGGGGATAGCTGAGGGCTGAAACTGACTCCTTTTACTTAAACGTGGAGCAAAAAATTGTCTTCAGTGTTCACAGATATTTGCTGTATCTGTGTTTACAGGCAGATATATTTTCAAATTGTGATGCAATATACAGATCAAGACCCTGGACTTGATTTAGGGTATCTGGATTCTACACTTCACTTTGTTACAGTCCTGCTGGGTGATCTCTGAGCAATGTTTCACTCTTTCGTGTTTATTTTGTCTCATTTCTCTATTTATAGTGCAAGTCCTGATCCCACTAGATGTGGTGGCATAGAATATCATCATAGCTAACTTTAAGGCACCTGATCCCAACATGGAATTTGTAATCTAGGGTAAGCATGAAAATGACCTATATAAGGAGAGCTTAGGGCCTGAAACCAGGATGCAAAGCAGAAATCCACCTGACCTAGACACGAAGAGCGTGTTGTCCTTCTGTAATGCAATGCCATATAGACGCAGGAGCTACCAATGAATAAAAGGTTTCCAGCCTTGAAACCAAAAGATCCTGTGTCAGCATATCAGTTCACCAGAACTGAATAGTTCTGCAAAGTGCAGGGTTAATAGGCCTAAGCACTGAGCTGAGCTACTGAAGGTATGTAATTTCCAGAATATCAACTAGAATACCTGCATTCAGTGCTGCACTGGAGCAGCTGGAATATCTTTACACAGTGCTGCACTGCATGACATAGGCAGGTCTAGCAACAGGGGGAGAGGGTGTTCTTCAGAGTCTAGGTTTCTACAACACACCTGCAGGCAATGAAAGAGATTTGGCTTGTTACCCCCTATTTATTTAAGGGACTGAAAAAGTATCCCTCTACATGTGGCAACCAGCTTAGTCTGCTTTGCAGCTGAATACGGAAAACTTATGCAGTTAATATCTTGGAACACTCATCAAAGATCTAGGCTACTAGGATTAGGTCTCCAGTCACCTGAATTAATTTAAATTTGTTTCCCATATCCCACAGTTCCTTAATCACTTCATGCTTGGTTCCTTAATCACCAAGCAAAAAGCTCATGCCGTTCTTAGTCTGTTTACTTCAGGTATGCCCTTGTGAGATAAGAGATCGAAGTTTATAGAGATAAGGAAATAGAGACTATGATTTAGTATCTGAATGAATGAGGACGCTCACCTGACAACACAGGTGAATGGAGGCCAGCATTACCGTACAGCTTAGCTTTTTACACTTAGCAGTCTTTACATAAAATATATAGAGAGCACTGAGAGCAGGGAACAGAAGTCAGGATTATCACTTCATGAAGAATACAAAAGCTAGGTCTCTCACAAAGCCAAAGCTGATTACACTGCTTCCAGCCCCACAAATCTGCTATTTCTTGTTGCACTGCGTCCCTTCTTCAAGAGAAGACAAGTCTCTGCCATGACAGTCTTACCTCTACTCCAGTGGTCAATCCTCTAGAAGGTTAGAGTTTCCACTACTACGGACTGAAGCATGTTTACAACCATGGTTATTGATTAAATGCTGTAACCTCCATGTTACAATATAAATGGTGGACAGAATAATTACTACTGTGACTGATGTGCTGAAATCTGTTCTGATACTACAGGCATTAGGCATGGTCCAAGGATTCCTGCTGCTCTGGAGTGGAATATCTGGTTTATCAACTCTGAAACAGGTTTAGGTATGCGGTAGGGGCATACAGATGGTGCCCCTATGGCATACCTAGATGGTGAGTACTTGGACTAGGTTCAGCTGCAGATGTATAAGATGTAAACAATTTAACTGTCAGAAAACAAGATACTGGTCCACATTTGATGGATCACATACTTAGATCTGACATATGAGTTTCTCCTTTGTTCCAGGACAGGATTTAAGATTGGGTCCTGGCTACTCATGGGTGGTATCGTTGAATTTTTATGACAGTGATTAGATAGATATATAGATAGAGATCTTGACAGCACAGTGCTATTAACAGCAGGTGATGCTCAGCCCTGCTCCTCTCTCGCTTTCCTGTGGTACACTCTTTACAGCAAAAACTCCTCTTCTGCCTATGTTTAGGGCCACTAGTTCTGCTCCAGTTCTATGGAAACAAAAACCCTTCCTTGAATACTGCCCTCTCTCTTATACTGCTGAAATTTCTTTATTTTTTATAGAATATGAAAAGACAAGTGTCCTTTATAATTCAGAAAAAGAAGTAACCTGTAAACATATTCATGTTTAATCAATGAATGTACATTCTATCCTCACCACGATGAAAAAGTCTTGCCTTTTGACACTTACAATTTCATACTGCCTTTCTCTTTTCTTTCTTCCTCAGTCTCCTCTTCTGTATTTTTTGATCCATGATCCATTCATGCCATTATTTTTCTTTAGAACATCTTCTTGGGCCTTAAATGACCTCCATCTTTTCATATACTTCTTCTGGAAATATTTCCATACCTGTCTTCTGAGATCTGTCAGATTACTTTTTAAAAATGGTTATCCATACATCTACAAAGACTAAACCTTCATTCAGTGTATGATAGGCAATTCAATTGTCAAACTTAGACCAAATGCTGAAGAAGTTGTATTAAGCTTGTTTATTTCTCAAATCGAGTGTCTCAAGTACAGTGCTGATCACACAGAAAATTCTCAGAGTATAACTCATTGCACTGAAACACTTTCCTTAGCGCAGGTGCTTCTCTTTTCAACAACCAAAACATAGTTAAGAGATCCATTTCACTACTGCATTACTATACCTGTTTATCTGTGTCTTTCAATTGCTTTCAGTGGAGTTACACTAGAGTAAAACTGAAGCAACGCGGTGCTTAATCAACCCTAATATATGCCCCGATAGCTTTTTGTTTTATTCCAGCCCATTAACAGGCTATCTGGTATGACAATGCAAGATCATTATGTCTTAATGAGGTGATTAAAAACAAAAAATGTGCAGTTGTTGTAAAGTATTAGAATGGACTCAAGGAAACACCAGCAATATTTAATGTACTATTTTAATACTTTATTTGTTGCTAACTATAAAGTCTTCAAACTTCAATTATGTACTTGTAAATTATCTAAGATATACATATTCCTCATGTTAAAGCACTCACTGATATTTTTAAATGTTGGACTATTTTAGAATTATTTACAGGTGCTGTTCTGATTTTTTTTTATGGTATATTGCTACGTATTTTATTAATCTGTGCTTCCCAATGTCTAGCATTTAAAGGAAGCACTATAAATAAGGTTATGCTCAAATTTGAACTTTGTACAATTTTTTACCTGGTAACAGATATGCTAGAGGTTTCAAAAAATGTTTCAAAACCAGTGCTTACACTGACACAACTTCTGGAAAACATTAAGCTTGAAGGACCGCAGATCCAAAGTTACTCAGGTACCTACCTGAGTTGGGCAGATCCCTAATGGTACTTCCAAGACTACCTGTCGCCCTGCTTGCTAGTGTTTGACAGATTTGTGTTAATTCTGCTTCATTCAATTTTGCCAACCCAAGAACTTCTGTAGTGTTAATTTCAGTGTCCCTGAAGTCTTCCTAAAGAAAACAAATGACAACCCACAAGACCTAAAATAACTCAATTATTTCATACGTGGGTGCCATTTAACCGAGGAAAAACGCAACAAACAATACAAACTCCAAAGGCAACTGAGATAAGTTAAAAAAAGTAAACAGGGGAAAATATACCCTATTAAACCCCTCATCTATTAATCACGTATCTACGAAAGGCAAAGTTGTATTTGAACTAATGCTATCTTAATATACAGCAGAACTGACAAAATTACTGGATTTGAGAAAACTTGGGAATGAATACAAACTCCATTTGCCCTTTAACTGAGAGCTTTACAAATTATCTGCCAGTCTTGTATGTGTCTCAGACTAAATATTTCAGTATCCATTGTCCATATCTCTACTGCTTTAGGATATTTTAGTTGTTTCAAAAACTCAGTAATAATCTCAGTGGCATGAGTCTATAATTGTTACTAAATTATTTAGAACTGCTGTTTACACAAAGGAGAAGAGTACTGAGACACTATGACAATGTCTTTAGTCTGTCTTCAAATCTGTAGTAGCAAATGTGATAGAAAGTGAAAAAGAAGGCTCTGGCCAGAGGATCTGTACTGAAGCACAGAAAGAAATATGTAGGTGAGCAATGTAACCTGAAAGTAGAAAATTAAACACTGCATTAAACCGTGTGTTATTTACACTTGGATAAACACAGTAAAACTATCTCAGATACAGAAAGAATTCTGCAAACAATCTCAAGAATTGGGTTTACTGCATGCACGTGCTCAGCACTGCTCCGTATCATATGCAGGGAGACCACACTTTCTACGCATACAATGGGATCCATAGGCTCATTTGAACTTAGGATGGCTGTAAGAAAAAAACAATGTTGCTGATCTTATGGAAGCGTTTCTCATTGTCTTTTCTAAATAGGGCAGAGACCAGTGGATACTCAAAAACAGATGACATGATTACATTTTTGATATTATAATTTCCAATTTTTTTCCTTACATTTTGAGAACCATATTATTAAATGATAATGCAAATGCATGCAAGGTTTTAGGAAAATATGACTGGCTAAAATAGAGAAGCTTCAAAAACTTGGAGATGTTGACTAAAGATTAACTAAATAAAATTAGCTAACCCATTTGCATCTAAGGAAAGAGCCCATTTTGTAACTGATTTTATATCTTATATTCCTTAGCCAGAAGAAGTTTCTACATATAAAAAGCTTTTAGCTTGTTTATAAGTGATGCGGATGTGCCACTATGGCAGGCAAAAGAATCTACAACCTGTCTAATCCATGCAGGACTGTAGTTATAAAACAAGCAGAAAAAAACAACAAAGAAAATCCACAACAGTTTTGTTGCAAAAGCTCAGTTTCCAGAATTAAAAACTGGTTTGCTTTTAAAATTGTGTCAGCTGGATATCACAGAGACTGACAATATATGTATATGGTACTTTTTTCCTTGGCAATTTCCAAAAAAAGAAAAGGGTTTAATTTCTATTCAAAATGACCCTCAGAAATTTGTATTGATTTTTTCATTTGATCTGTCTTGTCTGCCTTTCCACTGCAACTTCTTGAAATTTGAATGGACTTCCGCTTCCTCATACAAAATACCTTTAAGTTACAACAGTGCATTTGCTTGCCAATAATGGAAAAATTGTAGTCTCCTTAGTTTTTTTCATATTAAATAATCTCTACTGTTGTAATTCTTCCACTTCGGCCATCTTGTCTAAAGTCAGCAACATCAGCAAATACATAGTATTAGATGACGCTTCTGTGAAAATACTGCTGTACTCCTGCAGATTCATAAGCAGTTCTTAGATCATTCGTTTATTTATTCCATAAGTAAGCGTATGAAAAATATTAACTAAAATGCAGTGCTTCATAAAGTTAGACATTACATGCAAGAATATATAATAAAGAAATGATAAAAATAAGTTTGTGGCAGAAAGAAACCTAGAGAAGGTATTTTCTGACTATTTGTAAAGTAACTGACATCATTCTGTATATTGAAAACTGTGTGTACATATAGGTATATATATACCTCTATATGCACATATGCAGCATCGATCATTCTGCTTACTTTCAGATGTCGACTGTCCTTACAAAATACTGTAAACAGATACTGTATGACCCATTTTCTCAACATCTTCGGATAGAGCTCATCTAGTCCCCTGGACTTGTATGGGCAATTTCTCACAAGTAATCCTTGACTTGATCCATGTCCACTGCTGGTAGTACTCCTCCTCAAACCCAGTCACTAAGCACACAAGCCTGGGAGACCTTGTTGGTGAAGATTAGGACAAAGAATGCATTAAGTACCTTGGCCTTATCTCTGCAGGGATGGGAGGGACCATTTTTTCACCTGAAGGATGCTGTCCTTAAAGACCTGACAGTTTCCTGACTTCATCTACCCTTCAGAGCTGCTTCCCATGGGACCCCAACTACAGTTTCCTGAATAAGGTGAAGTCTGCTTGCTTGTACACCAGGATCTGCACTCTGCTGCTCTACTTCCTCACCCCCCTCAGGATCTTGAACTCTTTCATGGTCATTACATCTAAGGCTGTCACCAATTATCACATTTTACCACAACCATTTCTTTCCTTGTTAGTGAATAGCAGGATCCATCTGTGCATCACTCCCTCCTGACCCATCCAGTACTGTACCAAAAAGTTATCCCCAAAACCTATCAGAAGCCTTCATGGCCAGAATGTTCAAAATCAATCAGGAAGTCGAGAGGCAGGGAGGAAAAAGGGAGGACTGACAAATGGACTGATAGTGATTTTGAACAAGCCTCACTTCCCTAGAAAATTGGTTAGATTAGCCATACAGAGAAATTTTACCTAGTGTTTCCAAGAGAAGAGTAAAGTATACAACCTCTTTTACCCCTACCAAGTACCCTGTAGATTCAAATGCTAGGCAGACAATATATTGTATGCTTATACACAATTGCAACATTAAGTGGCAACTTAGCAGCACTAAACCACAAATGAAAGGGACATAAAATATAAAGTGGGTCTTTCAAAATGGAGTTCAACAGGCAAGCTATCAAATTGTCACTTTTTTATAGCTACATACAGGCCATAACCCAATGTTTTAGTGTACAAATTCACAATTCATGACACACATTCAGAAGTGACCTTAGAAGCTATTCTACAGATATACTAGGTATCCATATGCCCTAAATTAAAAGGGGGACAAAAAAAGCCTAATTATCCAGGATCTAGTGGCCCAGTCAAAACTTTCCCCTCCTGTTCCCGGTATTATTCAATAAGAACTTATTGCCCTCTCTCCTTTACTCCTGAAGCTTTTGCATTTGCACAGTCATGTGTTCACATACTGAAGACTCTGTCTATATGATGATAATTAAAAGATGCTACGCAAACATGAAATATATATTAAATAAGATACAAGAAATTGAAATTTATTTCTCCTATGTTATATAAATGTTCCCCTAGAGTTAGGAATCGAAATAAAACCAAGTCATTCTGGGGAAAATTTTTATTGCAGATTTATATATCCCTTAGTTTCATTACAAAAGTGGTGACATATATCTTTGGCATCACAAATGCAAGGCTGTATTGTTTGCCTATCAATTTTAAGAACATATATATTTCCAAAATCTTGACATGTATGTTATTATTGTTTACCTTATTCTCCCCTCAAAGAAAAATTAATTACTTGTCTATCAGTAAGATATGTATCTTCTTTTTTCTGTTCTGTGACTATAATATTCTAAAATGTAAAGAACTATAGAATGATGAACATCCAATGTTCACTTGAAGCAACGGTATAACAATTTCTCCACAACTCTTGAAAGTGACCTGAATTAACTTGGTAGACATCTCAATGGGATAAAGACAGACTGATATTAGGAAACGGTTAAGATTATTTGTTGTTCTAGAATGTAATATACCATTATAGAGTGGAAGACCTAGAAAATGTGTGTATTTATTTTTCGTCAGGTAAGCTTAACAGCATACATTACCAGGCCAGCTGGTGTGAGTAATTTTGGATCTGGATAGCACTACAAAAAGAAGCAGTTCTTCAGGAAAAGCTGTGCTTGCAGCTGTACTGTATATGCCCTGAGATTCTCACTGGAACATGCCTACTGATCTCAGCTAAAGACTTCCAGCAGAAGTTGGAATATCGTCGGTCTGAAAAGTCTCAGATCACTCTGTTTTATAAATAAAGCCATGAACTCCAGTCAAAAAGCTAAATCACCAAATACTAAGAACATATGGTAGCTACAGTGTCTTTGTCAAATTATTATGTTCTGTATAAAGTATAGCTCATGGCAAGCGCTTAGTACAAGTTTAAAGATGTGTAGGTCTGCATTTAAATGCAAAGACTGCAATATTCTGATTTAATACCTCTTCCTTACCATTACTACCTGGCTACTGTTTTAACCAGCTGTTAAACTAGCTGTGTGACAGCTCAAGTTCTAAGCATGGAGAGAGTTGGAAGTTAGTAGGTGCGAGATAGTATTTGTGCTTTTGAAAACCTCCCCCAGTCTCAGAGACACATCCTTACAGACAGTCTTGATTTGCCCACTACTGGTTTGCCTAGTTGAAATTTGAGAATGAGTCACCTGAAGAGTCATGTTTTCATCCATGCCTCAGTGATGCTCTGACACTGAGAAACATATGCACCTGAATCTGCATCCAATGAGACAGAAAAAATACTATTATTTATATTTTATTTTTCCCATGACTTCAGAAAACACATATAGACTTGGGAACTAGTCAAAATTTGTAACACCTCTTCGCTGTTGTCAGATGGCACAGTTCTCCTGAAGCCAACAAGCTGCCTGATTGACACCAGCTGAGAACAAGCTGTTTCTGATAAAGGTATCTCTTTGATCAGTAAAGGGTTATAAATTTTCTCAGCTTTTTATATCTAATATAAGCATAACCAAGCATCCTTTACACCTAATGCTGAAGAAGTAAAAATAAAATAAAATAAAAAAATCCCTTGCTTTCCTTGTTTATGCAGAGGTTTGTTTATTCTTTTCCAGAAAACACGGCTGATGTCTTAATGGCTATAATGATGTATGCTGGTATTAGTAACAGAGCCATCACAGTAATAGACCTTACAAAACATATACTCTAAAACTTTTTGACGACAAATAAGAATTCTCTGTGAGCTTGTAAACTTAATGAATGTTAAGGCAGGCTTAAAAGAAATATAGCACATGAAAATGAAATAAGGGCTGTTTTATTATTATTTTAAAAGGCTACAGCAATTTATTAACCACAGTGCATTCATCAGAACTAGAATTTGACAGACCCATAGACATTTTCCTCCCTAATAGATCAAATTAATCATAAAACACATACTATTTTCTGCCCAGCTCCCTTCTGTTAATCTACACTTTAGTCTTAAATCCTGAACACCAATGCTAATTCTAAGCATGTAAGAGCCATAAAAATTATTTACATGACCCGGCATCCTTGCTTACTTAATTTTTCTATTTTGCTAAATACAAAGAATGTATTTATGAAAAAAAAGTTCCAAGGCACTGACAATTTTAGATAAATTACTGAAAATGGTGAGCGATTTAATACTTAACTACATTATAGAAATAAATGGAATAGGTCTCAAGAGCAAACGAGAGTTGCTGAATTTCTTTTAACTGATTCAGGACACAAACATTGGTAAACTAGACAGTCCGACTGCCATTATCTTTAAATATGTGAATCTATTTGCAGTGTAAGTGTGGATAAAAGAAATAATGTAATGTGGTGGCATTTCTAAATTCACATTTCAAGCTATTAACTTTAAAAGCAAAGTGGTTTCACTGAAATTTGAAAAGAGTCCAAGTTTCCTATAGGTTTCATGGGCAGCATAAGTTGATCCATGGAAAAATTAAGTCACTTTTTTAGGTTTTAGTGGGGTCTATGACCTTATCTGATTCACCTTAAAGTAGCATGAAGATTATCACTGACAGATGACAAGGAAACGAAAGAGGCAGAGGTGTTACAGAGTACCCAATCATCATTTTCATTGGCAACATGGTCTTAGATCAACTTAGATCAAATATGGCTTTTAGTATAAGAGGTTTGGCTCCAAAGGAGAGAGAAAAGCTGAACAGATCCAAGATATGCCTGCTTTTGGATTGTGTTAGCCATTTTAAATTTGTGTGCAGTTCAATTGCATCAATTTATTTCATTTTCTGTCTATTGTTCCTGTTCATTTGTTTGCACTCAATAAATATGTTTAGTTAAATCTTCATTGCACCGTGTTGCATCACGAAATCTGGATGAATGATCTTAATTTACCAGCTTCTATTCTCAGTCACAACACAGAGCAAGATAAGACCACTTAAATTTGCTTTCATTAAAGACAGCTCTTGATATTTTTTACTTGATCTACAGCAAAATCACAGCTTGGTCTTACTCGCAGAATGAGAGACCTCTTGAATTGAAAGTAACAATTAGGCACACTGGTTTATATATGAAATAAATAGGTACTCTGTTCTATCATCTGATGGAGGCAAATTCTTCTGGAAACGTGAGCAGAAATACTGCTACGAACAGAAATACAGAATATGGATTCTATTTGTAGGAAAAGGGATGAAGGTTTTCCAAAGAATTTACAGGAAGAATAATAATAGAAAACTTTTCCCTGTTCAAGAAAATGGGAAGTAGCACAGTGCTGAGATTCAGGCTTTATTCTACACCCAACCTGCTAGCACCCTCATAAAATGAAAAATCAGAGTTTTTTAAATTTCATCTTGAGTGGGACAAAAATTCACTTTTTTCCTTTAAAGAAAAAAGAACAAACAAAATATTTTTGCTTGCACTCCCTTTGAAGCCATGTGCTATATTAATGCACAAACAATTTCACTGAAGAATTCATGTTGTTATCATATTCACAGAAACGCTGACATGAGCCAAGTACTCAGAAGGTAAAAGAATGTGTCTTCAAATATCTATTAAGAAATGAAGGCTAGCATTTATCATTAAAAAAGAAAAGTCATTCCTTTACTGGAAGTAGTCATGTCAAATGAAGAAGTTTGAAAATTACTATCACAGTAAAATGATGGATCTGAAAAATCTGTTGATCATAATGAATTGTGATGAGTATTATTTAATATTAGACATCTGCAGTTTATATAAGAAACTGTTTTCAGCACAGTCACTAAGTATTAAAAAGCATATTTCAAAAAGAACATACTTTCTTGAGTGAAATATTTCATGTTTGTTTTTATGATTCTTTAATGTCAAGCAACCTTCCAAACTGCAAACAGCATTGTAGCGATGATTATATCTGCCTAGTATTAAGCCTTTCAGAAAGATATGTTGGGAAAAATAGGCAAATTTTGAATTCCAAATAAGAGCTTGACAAAACAGGCTAAGCAAATAAGCACTGCATGCTAGTATATTTATAAACTGAGTAGAGTTATGCTGTGTTTTATTTTTGTTGTTGCTTTTCTATATGCTCTCTTTGTTGCCTCAAGTCATTCAGACATATTTTCCCTTTTTATGGGGGAGAACATAGTTGTTGTGAAAATAGTAACATATTGCTCCCTGAACTGCACAGTACTCAAAATATCTTTGTGGCTGTGGTCTACTAAATGAAAAGTAAATATTACCAACAAATAAAATAATTTTCTATTTGTTTTTTATTCTTATTGTGGGATGTGAAAGGTATCAAAATAAAAAAATCTGGAGACTCAACTGTTCCGTGTCTGTGAATGGATTCAGAATTGGCAGTACAGACTTCTTCATACCAGTCTACCAGCTACAATTCTAAAGGACAGCTTCCTCGACATGACAGTAGTTCATAGTCCACCCTTATTTATATCACTTTGCTTTCTATTCAGACTGCCACCAAGGCAGCGTAAGCAGGCAGTGCTATCTGTAAAGAATGTTATTTTTTTTCTTAAATCAGAAACCCTAAAAGAGTCTGCGATACTCAGACACAATAAATACTCAGTGTTTTTGGGTGAAACTTTAGACCATCATCTACCTGGATTGACTCAGAAATTACAGGAAAGACTGTTCTTGCTTTCATACATCTACTCGAAGAGCTGTAATGATCTATTTCCTGTGCAACTCCATTTTAGTTCTTCAGTCACAAAATGCATCATCTAAAACATAATTTCAATTAAGCCAGTCAAGCAACAGTGGTATAACCCAACTTAAGACCTGACTTAGTGAACACTTGCCAGGACAGCTCAGCATCATCTACAAGCATGAGTATGATAAGTCCACCATGTAAGAAAGGCCAGACCTCCACAGCTGAAGAATCTTCTCCTTTTATCCATCCAATCAATAAGGCATAACTCTCAAATCAAATTTCTTCACACTATTATGTTCATAAGTATAACTGCTGCTGTTCTAAGCCAGCAATCTAAAGGAGAAGAAGCCACAAAGTGCGTTATACTTGGAAGCCAACAAAGAGTGGGCCAGAGTCCTCAAAGAGGACAGCTGTTTGAAGGACACAGATCCTGAGCTGAAGGTCTACAAAAACCAGATACAGGTGAGAGCACAGAGAGGACAGAGCTAGAGCAGGAAAAATTTAGGGCAGGAAATAAAGCACAAGACAGGAGCACGGCGCTTAGATGTAGTCTGCTTGCCTCACTGCAGCTAGTCTGACGCAAGTTCCTACCTGACTTCAACAGTCTATATAAATTCTTCTAAATCTTTCTCAAAGAGCAGCTGCTACCTCATGAAAAGGTGACTTTGTCTCAGTCTGCTATTTACTATTCTATTGGCCTTGCCAATAGGATGACAGCTACGTTTTTCCACTTTCATTTCTTTAATAAAGGAAGCTATTTATTAAAGGTCTGCATCACTTAAACTATGGATGCTTTGCTATTAGTGTCACTGAGCAGGATGAAGCCCTTAGATCAAAGATTCATTTAGTGGATTGCAACTTTGGTTACTCCTAATCCAAGCCAAACTAGAAGTAATGGACTGAAACTGAAAACTTTTATAAACTATTGCCTGTCTGTACCTTGCCAAGTTTTAATATTGAGAAGAATACTGTAATAAAGTGGGAGCACCAATGCAGCAGTGGCATTTCCACTTTAACACTTACTTCAATTATCTCTCCTCTGATTAGAAAACCTGTCTCTGGCCACAATTCAGGGTATTTGATTTCGTAACCTCAGCATGCATTTCTGCTTGAAAGTGATGCGAGTTTTCAATGAGAGCATTTCAAAATTCAGACAAAGACAAGTCACAATGCATTTTTCCATTTTCAATGCTTTTTGTATTCTGAGAATACATGTCTACTTTTACTTTCTTTCAAAGCAGTTCAAACAATTGATTAGATTTGAAGGAGAAATGGGTATTATAAAAACCATGCTTTCAAAATAATGAAGTACATCTCTTCTGAGATACTTCAATACTTATAAAACATAAAGAGCACCAATTCACTGTTTTGGCAGTTCCAATACATTGGCTGTCATATTCAGATCAATGCTCTTTGTATTTGACAATGCTATATTGAAAATTCATTTTAGCCTCTCCTATTAAGGATTGCAAACATCAAAAACAGGAAAAGATTTTGAAGAACAGAGGAAGTAGTATTTATATACAACTTAGGGAACTTTTATTTAACAGAATTTGTTTCATTAAGTTATTAAATTAATAGACCGCTTGTATCCAGAATTCCATAAATCTCAGACTAAAAAAAACATGTCTGTGTTGAAGACTGTAAGAAAGAAGTGAAGAATTTCAGACATGTCATGCTGGTCAACATCCTGCTGTGATGCTGTATGTTTGACTGATTCCTCTGCACTGCCTATTTGTGGGAAGCATTCCTGATGTAGTACCATCCATAATAATTACTTTCCACAAGACATTCAATAAAATCGTACAATCAAATCTTTTTGATTTGGACTGTTAAACCACTATGATTGCCTCCTGTACCCAAATTTTTTTTAAAAGAAAGCTTTATCTAGCTTAAAGAATGAAATGAAATCTTAAGCATTTTTTTCAGGCAAGGACCTCATGGTGCTTCCCATATAAAGGATTCCACAATATATTTTAAAAGAAAGATTTCTAATTATAAATAACATATTTTTATAAGATAAAATTCTATGTGATTTAATTTTTCATAGTTAAAGTAACATCACAGTCAGATAATTGTACTATTACCTTAAATACATTAGTCATAGACGTAGCCATAAAACTATATTTTAATTTATGTACTTTTGAGAGATTTAAGACCTGCACATACCTATGTTTTATCTACACACATTTATACAGTTAATATCACTTTATAGAAAGCTATGTCTCATTTTCAACATCATTCACCATAGCACCTGCTATTTCTTTCCTGCTACATGTTATTTTTAAGAGTGTGATTTGATCATCAAAAAATTATCCTAACAGCTTTCATCAGTGCAGCAGTGCAAACATATTTGCTGTGAGAACTGTAACTATTCTCTTTCTCTCATTTTTAGGTGTAAACACCCCAAAGACAGCATTAATAATTTTGTCATGGTATATGTGTTGCACTACAATGATATCAAAGTTTTTGAAATTATGTAAGAAATAAAAGCTTAATTCAGTATAACCCTTTCTTGTGATCTCTGATTAATGAAGGGGAACAGATGGTGCCTCCAGAGACTCAGAAGTAGTTTCTGCAATTGTGTCATAACTTGCTCTAGATAAAGATTCTTTATAATTTTTCTTATAGTTGTCTTCTTATATTTCCTTACAGATTATATTTTGTTATGAGGAATCGTCAGTTCTTCCTCAAAATCAATTTGCAACTGATCAAAATATTAGGTTTACCTCTTTTTATTATGTGTATATAGTGTACATTTCTTAAATACTGTAATATTTTTTCACCTTTTTTTTCAAGTTTTGAAGCATTTTCCCTCTCTGAGGTTAGAACACCAATTAGCAAATGTATCTGTAGTGATTTTTTAATATTTGTCACTCTAGGACAGTATTACAGAATGTTAGTTTTTTGCCCGAGGCTCAAACTTGAAGAAATACTCACGTCCTGTACAAAATATATGAATTTAAACCAATGTGATCTGAATTCTTTGTTCTGTATGACTAGGAAGCTCATCTCATTCTTTCAGAGGAAGCTCATCTTATTCTTTCAGAAGAGCTGAACGTTCACTTCTATAACTATTGTTTGTAACATTGAGTCCTAACCTATAATTTGCACTCTTTGTTGGGTATGTACGAACAGGGTCTACCTTCAGAATTCAAAGATTTTAGATAACATTAGGACAATTTTCTGCAGTTTTGTTTGAATAAAAGTATATTAAAACTATGTTGGCATCTGGCTCTAATCCAATAGCTCATAATATTTTTACTTCTCTCACTACATGTAACCTGTAATCATAGTCGATATACAAACACATGCTATCAAGAGCTTTAAATAAAACAGATTTAATTATGCATGGATAGAGACTCAGTGAAACTACTTGCTGTGGACATCTCAGATGTGGACATCTCATCTGAATGTGATAAATGGACAACTTCTGTTGGGCCAGACCTTTTTTTTATTTATGTTTTAATTTACAGTGTTAAAATAGTATCAGTATATTTTCTCTGAGGTTTTAGACTGCACACAGAGAGGAAGTTAAGACAATTGTAGCTATAGCCAAAGCTTATAAACAGGTCTATTGCCTGCACTCAAGTGCTTCACAAGTAGGTCTTTCAGATTGTAAACTCTTGTGGACAGCAACGCACAGTTAGGCTATTCTGTATCGTCCTGGCTCAAGAGTGTTACCTCTTTGTTTGCCACAAGGCAACAGCAACAACAGGATGCTTATACAAGCCAAGAAGAGTTGCAGATAGTCTCTCTTAGAAATGCAACATGTTCCCTTTACTTCTAACGCAGTGAAAATGAAGAGGTCTTCTCCAAGAAAATTATATCACATTGCAAAAATTATTGCCATATTTGAATTACAACTGGTTCATTTATTACAAAGAATTTATATTTCCTGATTAGAAGATTGAAAAGGGATCAGTATAATGCTAAACGACCCCTTAGTTTATTTCTACTTCTCAACTAAGAGAAAAAACTAAATCTCTGGGTGCATTCGCTATTTCACATTTGTCATTTTGAATGCTAATTTCTTTGGAGCATAAAGTCATCTTCACAAATGTGTCTGAAACCTATAAAGTATTTGCTAATAAGCTGTCTGGTTCTGAACTAAATCTAACAATTTTGGGGGAAAAGGTAAATAGCATAAAATAGATTGACAGTATGACATATCATGTTACACTATTTCAAGTATTTAGGTTGTTTTATGACTACTATGTCCAGTCAGAAATACTCAGGGTCTTAATGCATCAACACATTGTGCAAAGCTGATCACAGAGGTGATAGGTAAAGGAATTTACAGGACGAAGTGTGCTATAAATGCACGAGAGAGATTTGCATCTAAATATCTAAATCTATCTAAGATATCTGTAGCTAAAGAGTTCATTCTCATTTTAAGACTTTCATTACTTAATCCCCCTCTAAAAAGTCACCAATACCTACCTTCACTCTGCTACTCTGAGTGCCACCAGAGCTGCCACCAGTAACAGCTCCTTCCTGCCACTGTCAGGCTTTCTCCCATGTCTTCCCATGTTTGGAAAAACATTGTCACTGAAAATCATAGAGCCTTATGTGCTGTTAAATTTCCCTTCAAACTGTAACTTCACTGCAATCCCTTACACGGGACTGTTGTCTGTCATTGGCTGAATAAGCATGGAGGTGAAATGAGGATCCTCTCTTTTACCTTGAATTCATTCCCGTTTGCTTATCCTGCATTCCTTTTCTAACTCACTTCCACCTGTTGTGTCCTTCTGACCTGCAGATGGCAAACAGGATGGATTTTAGAGCTCATGTGCTCACTCTCTAGCTCTCTCTCGGCATAGCTTACTGACAGTCAGGCACAAAATTCATTCCAGCTTTGGTCCCCATGTTCTCTCTAATGCAAATAAATGTATTATTAGCAGGAGTAGCAGTAGCAATGATGGTAATGGAGAAAGGAAATACACAGCACTTCAGGTCAGCTCACAAGAGTAAATGCTTTTACCAAAAAAGCAATTCATCCTCAAATAGAGCTTAAATATAAAGCACAAAATTAATAAGCTCTTCTCAGCCATAATCCCAGAACTAGCTAAAAAAATTAAATAATCTTTTGATATTCTTCAGACATATTCTCATGTTTCTCACTCTTGGCTCCTTCCCTTCTTGAGTATGCAATCTCTCTTGGGAATGGAAAAATAATGCATTTTTTCATGCATTTTTTCTTTACCAGACAGATAGGGATATTTATTACAAACAAAATCTAACGTTTTGTTTGAGTACCTCCAATCTTTTTGGAACAGGGCCTTAATTCTTTGTCACTCATCATGATCTATTAATTAATTCTCTCCATCACCACATACATAAATATATGCATACGTGTAAACACTACAAGCATGCAGCTATTTGTGAAGCAAGTAAACATTTTGGATCAAAAACCTTCCTATCAGTATGTTCACTGCTCTGCTACTAATACAAAAGTCACAGAAATTAATTAATTACACACACAAAATGTGATTCTTGTTTCTTCTTTCAGAATCAAGAGGTTTAACTGAAAATGTACAGACTATAAACTTTTAAATCAAGTGAAATGTATGGTTCAAGCCAGTATCGTGTCCCTATATTCATTTGTTAGAAACTTTATCGGATTGTAGGTACTATTAAGACCATGTCATTTAATTTCAGTGTATCGCTCCACATGTTTTGGGGACATTTTCTTGCATAGGAAACAGAAGGTTCATTGTACATGCTTGTAACTACACAGTAACTCTCATAAAGTAAAGTGTAAACTTCTCCTGACGTCTAAGAAATGTTACTTTATGCAAGTTGTTTTATCAATAATCTTACTATCCATAAAAAAGATTCCATTATTTCACAGATTTTATTACCTGAGACCTCATAAATTAGTTACCTCCTCTCAAGAAAGAGGATAAAAGTCTTATGTATTTCAATACAATGACAGTATTCAGAGAGGCCATAAAAAGAAAACATGGCTTAAAATAAATGATCATGTGGTCTCTAAATTAGAACATGCTGGTTTTAAATAGAACTGTTTTAAACAGAATTGTTTAGTAGGTTAATATTGAAACACAAAATATTTCATTTCATTACGACACTGCAACAGTAACTATAGGTTTCTATTTTATTACATTTTTCATCCACAGCCAAGTAGCAAATCCTTCAGACTTCCACCAGAATCTAATGACCATCTGGAAACTCTGCATAATTGAACTTCAAAAAACTGCTCAGGGCCTGTCTTTCCTCAGCAAAGTACAAAGGTTTTTCTCAACAAGTATTTCTACCATGACAAACGTTTTAAATTCCTTTTCAGTCAGCTACATTAGTGTTTCTGCAGGTATAAGATTGTCAAAGCAGGAGAGTAGCTTCCATTACATATTAAAGTATCTAATTTAAAGATACTGGTAGGTGAACTCTGTCAGCCCAAGCTGAAGTTCAGCTGGTGACTCTTACATGCTTGAAGTACTTGCATTTCCACATGTAAATTGCAACTCTTGGAAGTTTAATTACACGGAGATCCCAGCTGGGTATCTGCTGACGGTGAAGATCTAGAGACCTTGCTGGTTGGGACTAGCTAAATTAAAGAGGCAACAAGATAGAAGCCCATGTGTTGAAAAGAAATAGGTGCCTGTCCACTGAGCTAGGGATTAAGAAACAGAAAAACATTTATAAAATATATATTCTGAAAACTGGTAATGAAAAAATACTGAATTGCAAGACTGGTTTAATATAAGGAAGTTAGTTTAGCTGAAAAATTCTTTATTTTCTACGGAGGTTGTATTTAAACTCTTATTTTCTCTAAGTTCTTCTGTTTCTTCTTTAGCTCTCCCTCATCCTCCAATCCACACTTCATTTCTTCTTTCCTCTTTTGCTGACAGTCTCACTTCTTAAACTCTCTTTCATTAGCTTCCATGCTTCTATTTGTCCCTCATGCTATTCATTACATTCATTCATAGTTTATCTCATCTCCATAAAGAGTTTCAGGACAATGTTCACTAAGCATTTGAATTCCAACTAAATCTAGTCATGGATAATATGCGACATTGCAACAGTAACTAGACCTAGTGACACCCATTTCAACAAAGATGAACGTTGCCTTGTGTCTTCAACTCCCTTCGTGAATTTTTAAGAACATGATCCCTCCCAGTGCTCACTACAAATCCTGCCCAACAACTGCTCTTGATCTAGGAGAGCTGAAGATAAGCAAAAGCTGTTATGTATTTATTTACTACTGGAGAGGAATGTTAGACAGTAACCAGACCTAGTGACACCCATTTCAACAAAGATGAACGTTGCCTTGTGTCTTCAACTCCCTTCGTGAATTTTTAAGAACATGATCCCTCCCAGTGCTCACTACAAATCCTGCCCAACAACTGCTCTTGATCTAGGAGAGCTGAAGATAAGCAAAAGCTGTTATGTATTTATTTACTACTGGAGAGGAATGTTACCAGCTAGCAGGTCAACTCTTACAGCGTGCCTGGACTTACAACATCCCCACTACGCAGCGCAACAGAACAGATGGGAAGCCCAAACTAGCTCCGAAACATGGAACAGTACAGTCCTATGAATATGATGTTGGCACCCAACCGATTTAGTCCTACTGAGGACACTGCGCAACACAGCTTACCAGCCCGCTTTGGGCCTCACACCATTCCGTGATGGAGACCAGCCTAGGAAAAGTGTTTCAAGAACTGGCTATGTGACAGGATGTCTTGAAATCTCATGTAAAGCAGGGAGGTGGGTTTTTTTAAGCAATCAGTAATGACTGGAAGAGGACAGCATGTCAACATCCAATGACCTGAGTGAGACCTGATCCTGTAGTTATACATGCATAGCTAATCCCCTGCTGTTATTCTGGCTCAGCTAAGCTATGGCTTCTCACGTAACTAGCCTGCAGATTTTACAACAAAGCTGACACAGAAACATCTAAGTGCCCCAGAGACCACATAAACAGAAGGCTCAATGAAATGTACATAACAAGAAACACTTCTTTCTTACTGCCATTATTGTAACACAGATATCTGACAGTGATCGATTCTTGTATATTATCTCCATTGAAAGCATATATGTATTTCTGACATTACACTTCTGCATTCCCCTTTAGCCATGATCAGCAGTTATATTGCAATTGCCTAAAATTCTAAAATTCAATTGTAAAATTGTGAATAATTGTACAATTCAAATCTTGAAATTATCATGGTAACATGCAGATCTATGTCTCCAGTCAATGCCAACATACTAGAAACAAACCTAAAATTATACTTCTACAGGTGTCCTGCTACCTAAAATCAGATGCAAGAATGAAATTCCACCAGTTTTTCCATCTGGAAGACAAAACACAGCCAAAAATAACTAAAGCATGTTGACATATTTATATTAATTTATAAATTACATTTTAGTTTAGTATCAAATATACTGCATAAATAAAATAATAATACTACGTTAATTAGACGAAAGGTCTAGTCTGTAACAATTTTTTGCAGAAAAGTAAGTAATGCATAATGCCTGACCATATGGTCTTTTTGTCCTGTTGGCTAATTACCTACAAATTGCTGTACCAATTTTACTGCTGCTGGTTATTATTAACTGGAGTATGTTTCCTCCTGAGTATTGTTCCTCTCTTTCACATCTTTTCAACCTCACCAGAGAAAATGCATTTAGTATTCATGATGCTTAATGGATTGAATTGCAAAGGACCCCTTCTACAATTGAATTCTATAAAGAAGAGACACCTCCCAAACAAAAAGCTGACTGAACAAAAGCTACAGCCATATACATGGAAGCGCTTTAAAACTGGAAGTTGAAAATATTGAAAACAGTCATATTTGCATCAGGACTTTCTTTGGCTGTATAAAAACAATGTAGCCCTGGGCATACACTCTGACAAGCATTAAAATGATGCAATAATGATTTTTGATATAGAAAGCAATTAGCATTTTTTAATGATCCATTCTGTAGAAGCCATGCCTAATTTAGGGCATCTGCTTCTAACAATACTTCACCATCCATGTATTAGAGTTTAAATCTTAATTATTGCTTTTGCAATATAAGAATTCTAACATAACTATCAATTATGGAAACTACAATCACTTGCAGAACACAGCTGAGGCATTCTTGCCAACTAGACAAAACTAAAAGAATAAGTAAAATCCTTTTTTAACCACCCTGCAGCCCAGAAGAGCCTTGAAGTTCCACTCTTTGATTAGCAACTAATTATGCAAATTCAGATCTACAGTTCCAACAGCTAAGAATAAATGACTTTGCCTAGCTAATTTATAGTATGCATATACTTTATTTCTCCTTTATATGTTTATATTGTTCAAGAAAGAAACCAATTTTCTAAGATCAATAATTATTCAGACATTTCTCTAGTAGCAGTCCTGTAAACATCATCACAGTCAAAAAAAAAAAAAAAAAGCTGTGAATTACTGTGAAACAAATGTTCACCAGTTGGACTTCCAGGTTTAGTGTGCCAAAATTGCTAACTAGAAGACAACGATTTTACAAGTTTGCTTTAAATCATTCCCAAACAGGAACATCTCCATACTTCATAGCAAACTGTACATTTCTACAAAGATAAATGCATCAGTCTTTTCCTTTAGATATGTGTATGCACCAAAATGTTTCTCTACTGTAAGATACCTCCCATTTAACAGTATAACGAATACATCTTTATTATAAAAATCCTTGGCTTCCAGAAAAAATATCTTTAATAAATTAACTTTTACTCATTTTCATAACTTGTACTAATTGGAAAATTTCAAATAAATTAAAAAGCCAGTAATATATTGTTTTTATATTATTTCTTCTTCTTTTGTTTAGTCATTTAAAGTTATCAGTGCACTGATACACCAATTCTCAGATACTAACTTCTAGATCTGCAAGTCTTTGTTCTTTCTTATTTCTAGTAAGGAATCTATAAATACTAGGGTTAAGTGAGGAATGCAAATTACCATGACAAAACTACAAGTTATAATTCTACCCACTCATCACAGTGACTAATGGACTTTATGGTTTCTTCTCTATCATATCTTTAGTATGAAGATACTTCAGTCAAGTATCTTACTTGACTTCGGTAAGGCTTTCAATACTGCCTCCTGTAAGATCCTCATAGACAAGCTGATGAATTATGGGCTGGATGAGCAGACGGTAACGTGGATTGAAAACCAGCTGAAGGGCCAGGCTCAGAGGGTGGTAAGGGTGACTGAGCACTAGCACGGGATGCCCAGAGAGGTTGTGGAGTCTCCATCCTTGGAGGTATTCTAAAGCCGTCTGGGGATGGTCCTGGGCAACCTGTTCTAGGTGCTTGAGCAGGGGTGTTGGACAAGATGACCTCCAGAGGTCCCTTCCAACCTCAACCAGTCTGTGATTCTGTGATATCTAAGCCATTACAACTAAAACGGTATCTGTCACAGTTCTCCAAATATCACCTCCACACACCTCAATATTTACTCTGGCATCACATCACCTTTCATATCAAGTTCTTCTACTTTACAATCTTCAAGGCAGAGCGCAGTCTTACCTTCATTTTAGCTGTTCCTTTTTATTTGCTACCCTCCGTCTCCAATATCTACTGCTTGATAGAGATGACCAGGAGACAGATTTTGCATCTCATAGAACTCTAAGATTTCAGACATGTTCTGCTCAAAATTTTCAGAGAGGACAAAGAGGGAAGGATGAAAGAAACACAGATAATAATGTGATATGCATTTGATATGGGAAATTCTAACAATATTTAAGTTTACAGTCTGCAAGAGGCAAAGAAGGGAACATTACGTTCATGTTTTTTTGTGGGATAGGGTTACTATTTACCTTTATATTTTGACCATAAATTCCAACAGAGCCTAGGAAAAATCTATGATGAAAGTCTTATTCAAATTCACTGGCAAATTATTTCTGACAAAAAGACATCTACTCAGAAGATGTACCAGTTGTTGAGGTGACAGGAAAATCCTTCAAAATAAGAACATATTTATGGTGTGGGTAAAGACTTCAACAAATCCAATCCAAAGCTACATATCTGTGGTTGAGCAGAGTAAAGAGTCCAGATGAGACATTTCTACCGCTAGCACCTAGCCCCAAGGGCAGTTACAGCTTTCTTCTTTTACTCACTTTTTCAAGCGACTGTTCTTAGAAGGGTTCAGCAGTGCCAGTCTGAAACAGTCAAGTCTGACTTCATTGCAATAAGGCCTTCCGTGGCGTGAGCCAATTAATGAGGAAGCATTATCTTTCTCCTATCTGCTTTACTTCTTTCCTACAGCATGACCAAAATTAGGTTAATTAGCAGTGTGCTGGGGGAAATAAAATCACTTTATTTAGATTAACAGTTTTGGGCTGGCCTCATTATGAAGTATGGGACTATTAATAAAAACTAAAAAATGGAATCACAATCCTGATTTAAGTTTTCATATAAATTCCCTGTCAAAGAGCTAGCAAACTTGAATTAGTTTGAGTCTTTTTCTATGGAAAAAAAAAAAATAATAAAACATGGTAATGTATATAAAATACATTTATAATTTTTTTTTGGTTGAAAGAGACATGTTCGTACAGAATATAGCTATATTTTCTTAAGATTCACATGCACGATAAAAGCTATTTAAAAAATGGAAGAAAAGGAAGATCTACCACCCACCTGGGAAGCTGAAAACATTGCATGAGTAGGTTAAAAAAGAATAAGCATACAGTTTCACTACAGCTAGCTGAAATAATTTCCATGAGGGTTATCGCTTCCTGAGTTAACCTAGCTCAGGAGAGGGAAGTCACAGTGAGATAACACACAGTACAGATTGATGGCGTTAGCAGCACTAAGCAGCTATTGTGTTCCTACCTCTATCAACACTACTCAAACTCAAATTCAAAGCATCACTAATCCTGAACTCTACATTTTAGGTTTGGAATAAAATCAGATGAATGTAATTGCTGAATTACACCTTAAGTTAATAATGCAGTGAATACCAGCCTTAGAAATGAAACTATAATTTTCTTAAGTGCTGTAAAACAGCAGAAGTCCCTTCCTGTCAGCATGGCTATGTCCTTTTACAGTATTTGAGGATCTGCCTCAAGACATAAAGAGAACAAACAGCCTTACTGACCTGAGGAGAAGGACTTTAAACTAGGTATGCTGGAGAAAGCTTATCATCATCTAAAGCAATAGAGGGCAGTGAGAAAGAGACCGGGGACAACACGATGAGGGAGGCTCTCACACTTCCTCTTTTGAAAGCAATGTGACTGAGGGTTCACCTCAAGCGCCTCTACACAAATATACGTAGCATGGGGTAAAAACAGGAAGAATGAGAAATCCATGCACAGTTGTAGAGCTATGATCTCATTGGGGTTAGAGGGATGTGGAGGCATAGCTCAAATGACTGGAGCACTGCAGTGGATCGATACTAGCTGTTCAAGAAAGGCTGGGAAGGTGAGGATGTGGGGTTGCAATCTATGCAAAGGAGTTGCTCACATGCACAGAGCTTTACCTTGGAACAAGTGATTAAACAGCTTAGATCAAGCTGCAGAGAGCAGTCAATACGCTGCAGGGCCAACACAGAGAGAAGAAGCTGGAGAACTGGTCTGACAAGAACCTCACAAAGTTCAACAAAGGTAAACAAGCCCTGCATCTGGGATGGAATAACCCTATTACAGTACAGGCTGTAAGCAAGCTGACTAGAAAGGACCTGGGGTTCCTGGTGCACAGTAAATTGAACATGAGTCAGCAGTGTGCTCTTGCAGCCCAGAAACCCAGCGGCCCAGTGGACTGCATTAGCAACAGTCTAGCTAGAAGGTGGAAAAGCGATTATTCCCCTCTCTTCAGCACTTGTGAGAATGTATCTGAAGTCCCGTGACCAATTTTGGCCTTTCCAGTCTTGGAAAAGACTTGACGTATAGGAGCAAGCCCAGTAAAAGACACTATGTAAAGATGAAGCTGAGAGCACTAGCTCCGTTCAGCTTTAGAGAAGGCTGAGGAGGGATCTTCCTGTTGTGTTCAGCTTCCTGACAGGAGGACATAGAGACAATGCAGCCAGACTCTTCTCATTGGCGCCCAGGGATAGGACAACAGGCAACAAGTTGGAAGACAGAAAGGAAGTTCTAATTAGATAAAAAGGAAAAAATTTACACCATGAGGGTGGTCAAACACTGGAACAAGGTTGCCGAGAGGGCTCGTGCAGTTGCTACCCTCGGAACAATTCAAAACTCTGAGCAACCTAACTGACTAGTTTAAGCAGTGAGTTGGACTAAATGATCTCCAAAGCTTTTAAGTTAAAACAGGAGCTAATATTTGTTTCATTGAGTAACATACAAATTTACAATGTAATAAAACTGTTGTTAAATAGCTGTTTTGTTGTTTGTCCTTTCTTCTCATTTTCTTATTCTGTGAGGAAGAAAATTAGACTTTATAAGACTCAAATCAAGTGTAGCAATATTGGCCCTCTAGGGATAAACCCATCAATACAATTGCAAATGCATTTCTTGAAAGAAGTATACATGTGGCTATAGGACTAAAATTGTGAGTTTACGGATAATTCTTATCCGGCAGCAATGTCATTTTTATGCTATAACTCAAATGCATTCTGACACTACAACTTTCTATCACGCTTTTATTTTATTATTAATGTTTCTCTATTTTACTTAACAAAATACTATTTGTTTTCATTACTTTTCTGTGGAAATGTTTAGTTCCTACTTGGCTGGCACTCAGTGCATTCTGCTGTCTATGTGATTTATGAGTTTGCTGATTCTCAGCTGTACTACCAAAAAAAAAAATATTCTACAAGAAAAAATAATTTGGAATTCCTTAATATGCCCTGATGAATGTGCCAATTATTTCAGAGAAGCAGATTTGCTGTCACCTTTCATTGTTGAAAGCAACACACTCATGGCAGGCTTTAGTGCTACAGAAATAAATACGAAACTGTTTAATATATGAAAATGCTATTAGCCATGCACAATGAGTGCTTTAATTTGCTCACCATCCAATGAATTTGCACAAGTCTTTTCCATGATTTATAGCACAAAAAAGCACAGACTGTCTTATGGCTTGTAATTTGTCATACTCTAAAGGGTCCTGGGATACAATTTTATCAATTTTATGAAAAGTAATATATTAAAGTTAGTCTTTATTGTAAAATGCTAGAAAACACATCCTTATTGCATCATATCACGGCCCTGGAGCCCTATAATCAGATTTCAAGGGATGAATTGAATAGTAGTGGCTCCTGAGCATACAAGGAAAACTTCAGGCAAACCCAGAGTCTAAAGTAAAAACTGATTTTCTTTTATTTTAAGATACTGCACACAACAGTTTGAGAGCTACCTTAAAAGTATTCAATTTTTACTCATTCAAATGTTGGGGCATGTTACCCTTACATTATGACTGTAAATATGTTATTTCAGAGGACTGGGCATAAAGCACAGTATTTTAGCTGTTGATAACACTTGTGTCCATATCTTAGAAAGCATAATATATTCTGGGCAGCAGCTTTGTCTGTCAGCCAGACCCCTAACTCCAGTAAGTCTGTTTTCTAAATATTTTCAAAGTAAAGTTTAATTAACCAATAATCATACATTACGTATTGATAGGCAAGTGCCTAAAATATGTTCTTCATCGCTTGTTTCCTTGATTTCTTTTAGACAATTAAAATATAAAACCTTTTCATTGCTAAAATACAATCAACTTGTTGGAAGTGGTATCTCAGCAGTTTTAATTTATGCCTGCAGACTTATGTATAATGTTTGCAACTCTAACTCTGCTTGCCACATGCCCACCCAAAACCAAAGCTGTTTCTAGTGAAAAAAAGATAGATGTTCTACTGTACTAGTTAAGTAATGGTTATTCAATCTGTTAAGTACATCTCTATGTGGATGCTAGTTTTTAAGGCTTAGACTGTATTTGCTTTCCGTATTCACTTGCAGAATTTTTAGGAGCATTAATGTGATAATTTTTCACATTTAGATAGAAGTTAAAAATGCAGTGTACCTCTGTACTGAAAAAAATCAATTACTGATTAATTCAGAAGCTCTGGTGACCTAAGTGTTAAAAGTTCATTTCAGCTCAATTTTTAGTATACTGTATACTTAGTATGCTCAGAAACATAGCACTTCTAGCTCCAGCCAAGCATTTCACAAACATCTAGACTGAATTACATTGCTTGTACATTTTGTTTAGTAAGAACATCTCTACTCAGGACATGATGTAAACATACACTTAAATATTCTCCTGACATTATGCAGTTTTTGTGAATTGAGAAGTAATTCCAGTAACTCAAAGAAAAAGAGCAAGGGCAGGTAAGTCTGAAACACTTATCCATATATCCATGATTTGAGATAAATGTGTCCTGCAGATATATTGGACAAAGCTTTAGGATGCTGCATTATTCTGTCTGAAGCTTTCAGAGTGAGCTTTCAAGAGTTCCTTGGAGCTGTACTTCCAAGGAATTGAAACTCATGTTCACTGTAAATGTTGTAAGACTTTTGGCATTTGAGGGCTCCCTCAAATACAGCTCCTGCCCATCTCACTAGGAAAGCAGAAGTTTGGCCGTTCTTCCCAATCTCCAAATGTACTGAAGTGTCTCTGAGGAAATGCTCTGACCCCTACCCCCTCCCCTTTTCCTGCAGAGCACAGTAATCTGTGGCTCTGTGTCTAGAGCAGTAGCTGAGGAATGTGGTGAGGAGATATGCAACAAATGAAATAATTAAGTTTGGTTTTACTGTATTTAGTATTTATTACCTCAAATGCAGGCAATCATTTGAAACAAAAAAAAAGTAACTGAGAACTGCAGATATGAAAAAAATATTAATTAAAATCTGTGCCAAAGCAGTAAATTTGATAATTTAGCAACAGTCTGCAATCCAATTTACTGTACTGGAAAATAACACTATCACAGCAGATTTCAAGGCCTACTCCCAGCTAGTACCAGCTGTATTATGAATTACTTCATATTTCAATGTGGCCATCAGCAAAGGGCTTGCTAACATGAAGATTCTTCCTCTGTAAATGTTAAGTACAGCTCTTTACTCACAGTTTCACTATTTTATGTTTTACATGTGGCAGAAAAATTCAAGAAGAAATTTTCAGTAATCACCATTCCAAATAGCTAACATGAATTCTTCCTCTGTAAATGTTAAGTACAGCTCTTTACTCACAGTTTCACTATTTTATGTTTTTGGCAGAAAAATTCAAGAAGAAATTTTCAGTAATCACCATTCCAAATATTTCAGATCCTGTCCTGTTCAGTAATCACCATTCCAAATATTTCAGATCCTGAATTCTCTGACTACTGGTAATACAGAAGGTTTTTCCCCCCTCTTTAAACAGTTCCCAGGCCACTAAGACATATGACAACAGGGATACTGCAACACTGAAGACAGGTATTAAAAATACATTATCTGCAACTTCAGTATTTCAAGTTACAGTCCAATCACTTTCCTTATTCTCTAGTTTAAAGAAAAAAAAAGCTACAACAATTATATGGAAGAAAATTTTACAAAGCATTTTCAGACAACAAATTAGGAGTCAGAAATGAAATCAGGTTCTTTGCTACCTCTTTGGATACTAAATCTGGATACAAAGTGAAAACATTGTTACATACAAGTCTTAGACAAATACTTAAATTTATTAGCTCTACCAAATGAAGAAGAATGAAATGAGATGGAGGAAATAAATGTTTTTTCTTCAGGCCTGTTTCATTTTTTTGAGTAGTAAGTGGGTCAGTGGGTAACTGTAGGTTACTATTCACAAAATACTTTCTGACAGACATCTATTAGACTTCCAAACTACTTTGCAAGTAAATGGCTGAAAATCCTTAGCAGTAGACATATAAAAAAAACCCTAGAAGTATTTTCTTGGAACAGAGCACAGAAAAAACATAGATCAAAAATCCTTTTTGCAGCATTGTTTTGTAATCCTATGAATAAGGTAAAGAACAATGTAATGTCAAAAAAGGCTTTTTCCCCTTGTATATATTGCCTTGCTTCTTAAGTCTTTAATTATCAGTCACCCGACTTCTTTCTAGCCATTGACATTGCTTCCATGAAAGATGATAAAAATTTTGTGTTTGCCCTCATTTCATGCCTAAATGTTTTACAGGTTCATGAATATTCGTTTTGTTTGTTTTAAAAGTTATTTAAAGACAAAGGTGTTTCCAGGGTTTCTTTGAACCTTGTTATTCTGCAGTCTGTTTTGTTTCATTTGAATGATTTTGTATTATTGTAGTTAATTGGTTCCCATGTACACAGCAGTCACATATACACTGAAATGGCAGATTTTGTTTTCTTGGCAACATTTCACCATGCACATGGAAAAAAAAAATCTCACAGCATAGTAACTGACCCTGTAGCCTGCAAGCCAGCTTTCTTTCTCATCAAGATTTGCAGCAGCCAACTCTACTAACATGCTGGTCTCACCACAGAAGTTACTCCATTTTGTAAATGACCACTGAAAAGTTTGGATTGAGTAACCAAACAAGATAGCATTTGTTTGCCAATTGCCTCCCTGAAAACATTACAGTCATCAGTTAGAAAAAGAATAGTACATCATCTTATTACTTACCAGTAGTTGTTATTTTATCAAGTAAGATGACCTAGCAACTTAACAGAGTTTATATTCGTGAGCCGAATTCTCTGCCGGGCTGGAAGCAGAGAAACAGTATTTGAACAGCTGCTGCCAGGAGGCTATAAGCAGACCGTTGTTCCTACTTTGTTCCTCACATAGCACACATACACACACAACGGCTACTGTTCAAAGTCATCACCCTTCTGGGAGAAGGCTTTCATACTTAAATTATGAAACCTGTATTTATGAAGACTGTATTCATAAAAACCCAATCTTGCAAACATTTTCTAAAGAGTACAGTGCTCAAGAGCATGAGTAGCCTTTTGACTTCAAAGAAACTCATGCAACAAAGCACTCCAAGCCAAGTGTTTTACTGTTGTAGATAAGTATTTGAAAACTATATTTATAAGCACTAGGTCCCAATGGCTTTTGAGAATGTGATGATTAGGACTTCTGTGGTGCAAGACCTGTTTCTTTATCTTACACTTTCCCCAGCCTCAGCATTTCTACACACAAAAGACATACTTTTTCAGTTTAATCAATTTAGAAACCAACACAAAGTAGTTTCACTGAATTAATTAAAAGGTTTTCTAAAATGATTTACTTATATTGATGCAACTTTTACCTGTAGACCTCTTACAGACTTGTTACTAGCAGTATTTGTCAGACTATCAGGTGATTTTAGTTTCACGAAGGCAAACAACAAAACAGAAGGGTCCTGGAGCACGTTATGTTTGCCTTCAGAGTGTGTTGGCTTTGATACAGGGCTGCCCCCTCTCACAGCTCAGCAGCGTGCAGCCTCTTACAGAGCCTATAAGTGACTCTGCTGTACACCATTAGCTAACCCCACGCCTGGCTGAGCCGGTGAACCCAGTACGAGTACCATGTGTTGGGATGGATCCACACTGGCAGAACTTAGACTCGGCTCCCACACACCATTTCAGCTTCTTCAGCTGAGCATGCTGAACCACGGAATTGGCTTCAGCGTTGCCTACGAGCTTTCATCTTAAAGAATGCTGCCTGAGTAGACACCTTGACAATAGCTGTCCTCTAACTATACAATGTGGGGCCACTTACAAGATGCACCCTTCATTTTGCTTTTTTCCATAGTAGCCTTGCTGTGCCCACTTCTTCAGAAAACACACTTATTAGTGTGCAGAATATATTATGCTTTCTGAGATATGGACGCAAGTGTTAACAGCTAAAATAGTGTGCTTTATGCCTGGTCCTCTGAAATAGATTTGTCCATCAATAAGAAGATTGAACCACCACACAGACAGCCTTACTTCCATTAAATTTCCAGTTCCTTTCCATTTGAATTTTAGGTATGAACTGACAGATTAGTCCTGCCACTTCCTGCACTATTCTCTAAGCCGGCTTTCTGAAATGCATGGAAGCCTAATATCAGAAACAGACGAGGGGAAAAAGGAGTCTGACAGTTGTGACAGACACCTAGTACCAGCATGACTGATGGGGACCCTGGGTTCAGTCACAGAATCACAGAGTTACGGCTGGAAGAGACCTTCCTATGGGGGTCATCTAGTCCACACCACTGCCTAAAGCAGACCCAATTATATCAGGGTGCTCAGGGCTGTATCCAGTCAAGGTACGAATATCAAGGAAGGAGATTCCACAGCCTCTCCAGGCAGCCTGTTCCAATGTTTGAGTACTCTCATGATTTTTTTTTTCCCCTAATATATAACTTTCCTTTTTACAACTTGTGTCTGTTACCTCTTGTCCTATCACTATGCACCTGTGAGAAGAGCTCCATTTTGCTGTATATCTTCCCATTAAATAGTTCTAGACAGCAATAACACCTCTTAGCCTTCTCTTCCTAAGGCTGAACACAGCCTGTTCTGTCCTTCTCATACATCATGGGTTCTATAAACCCAAGCGCCTTGGTGACACCTTACTGGATTCACCCACATGTCTGCAAGGAGGCTGTGGTACCAAACTGTTGCACATTATAGTATCTCTTCCCCACATCGGACACCCATGTGCAAGGTGCAATTACAAAGCAGATCCATGGACTGCCAGCCAGCTATGTCCTATATGTTGGCTCCTACAGAAGATGAGTGGCAGCGGTGATGAGCAGCCAATGCAAAAGACATCAGGATCATGACAGAAGAACGTGAGAATAAGGGGTGAAAAAGCACAAAGCTGGTGTTTACAATATTAAAGTTCACAAAACCTCTTAATCTTTTCCTTTAAAGGGAAGGTATTCCAAAGCAACTCAAAAGGCAGCCTTGCAACTTCCAGGCTCTCAGTCTTCACAGGACAATCTGTAACAAATTTGAATGATCAGGTTCCTACCTTGAAAATGCTCTTATAAAGCAGAACATTACTATGAAAAACAAACAAAACAAAACCCCACCCAAACAAAACAAACCCCCCCCACCCAAACAAAACAAAAAAACCCCAAACCCCACAGGTTTATACAACCTAGCTGAAGAAAGGTCTTAAAGTCTAATTTGTTGTGTCATAATTCTGTCAGTAAACTCGATTTCTATCAAATGAGGACTTCTTTATATATTCTATTCTTATAAATACTCAGCTATCAGGGTTTTAGTAGTCCATTTATTTCTGTCAAATGCCCATCAAGAACACCTTTTAGTTTAAGATAGCAAAAGAAAAGCTGTTTCTCCTTTCTTTCAAATATTCCTTCATTGTTCTCTAGCACCAATAAATGAGATTTGCACCGAAGGACTCTATCTCAGATTTGCTTCTGTCAAAGGAGCTCTCACCACGACTTGTGCTGAGCAGGTATTATTGCAGTGCTGCATAGTTACACAAGGTACCTGAATTGGGAGTAGTCACTGAGAAACTCATGAAGTGTGGTCTCCTTTCCCACTTATGACAGACAGGGCTAGACCACATTAACTTTAAAAGTCAAACAGTATGATTCAGAGAACACATTTTCAATTCAGAACTGAGTTGCCTTTGAGGTTAAAAAAAAATAAAATCTTACTAGTCTTGAAGGGCAAATCAGTTGGATATTCCTATAAAACTTCCAGGACCTTTAAATGAGATCTCATCTTAAGAAATATATACAGAGTATTGTCAACGATGTTTCCCGTAGCTTGAACTGTAGCAGTTTTGTTTTGTTGTGGGTTTGTTTGGTTTTTTTTAATGGCAAGCCCACAAATTTCTTTCCTTGCCTACAATTTTATGAGAGCTGTATTTTATCAGACCTGATTAGTAAAGTGAAGCTAAATCCCTTTTCTTCCCAGTCAGAAGGCTTTCATATTTAATTTGTGTCTAAAGAAATTTTACTAACATAAAGGCCCTGGGATAAAAAAATTTAATTTTATGGTTATAATAGAAAACAGGGGAATTGAAAAAGCCCCTTTGGAGTTCAGTCACAAAAAGGGAAGATTCAATTACTTTGAAAATCTTTAGAACCACAAGACGGAAATATTGGAAATGATGAGCCAGACTGGGGGTCATCATCAACTGTAATCCCAAACGGCATTTATTCCTTGGCTTGTATTATTTTTCATTTTGAAACATAATGAACTGCAAGCCACTAAAAACATGAGGAGATAACTGCACTTAAGGAAAGTAAGCTCTCTCATAATTATTCATTAATTGAATAAAAGCAAATGTTAACCACAGTAATATTTTCATTGTCTGTCTAGTGTTCAGTGACAAAACCAAACTTGCAGGAAAATTATAGTTGATGAATTAGTTGATGAATATGTCTATTTATGTAAGATCCCTAATGGCAATATATTATTATAGGGCAAATATGCAAATAAGAGTGTTTAAAATACTTTTTAATTCCGTAAAGGTTGATAAATATATAGTAAAATACTGCAAAGATAATATATTTAAAGTTAGCTATACTTTCACAGAGTGAACCTGACTCACACCATTTTACACCACTATTGTTCCATTAATTCTAGTCATTTCCTCCTAACATATACTAGAAGGGCAACAAGGCTGGTGAGGGGTCTGGAGAACAAGTCTTATGAGGAGCGGCTGAGGGAACTGGGACTGTTTAGCCTGGAGAAAAGGAGGCTGAGGGGAGACCTCATCGCTCTCTACAACTACCTGAAAGGAGTTTGTAGCGAGGTGGGTGTCGGTCTCTTCTCCCAAGTAAC
>NW_008794009.1:1447720-1451214 GCF_000699145.1 Aptenodytes forsteri
GGTGGAGTCCCCATCCCTGGAGGTATTTAAAAGACGTGTAGATGAGGCGCTTAGGGACATGGTTTAGTGGGCATGGTGGTGTTGGGTTGACGGTTGGACTCGATCTTAGAGGTCCTTTCCAACCTCAATGATTCTATGATTCTATGATTCTACTATGCAAATATGAGCCACATGAGGTTGTTTATGTGCATATTCCTCCAAAATGTATATCTGGCACCAAAATGAAAAACAAAAATGAATTATTAACAGGCAGCCACTTCTTTCAAATATTTATGTGAATTACTGCTATCATACAAACCAATGAAAGTGTGACAAAATGAATTAGAAACATTTTGAAAACAATCTTGTAGAATGGACTGATTCATTTGAAGTCATTTGTAGTTGGATATTCAACCTATGTTGAAATCTAAATCAATTTACCTTTTTGGGAGACTTCAGAACTCAAGATGATCATCTTTCACATTGCCTTGAATACGACTCATATATAAATGACTAATAGCAAAGTACTGATCATTCCTTTTTAAAATACTACTTTCGGTAACGCTGAATTCTGTTTATTGCTGAAATACATTTGGCATCTAAAAAAGTTTCTTTCTCGATGTTTTATGGTTTATCTTTTTTAAAGTTAAAGTCTCCACTATCCTAAATGACCTATTATTTCTTTTCATGATCCTACTAGTTATAACCAAACTAATAATTCTGCTTTCTTACTTATTCAGATCCTTAAGTATGGGTGTGTGCAAGCTGTGAAACAGCCCTAGTCACCTGAGGCCATAATTATGTCTGACTGGTGTAATACTGCAAAAAGTCCACAGATATATTCGTTAGCATGCAATATATTAATATACTAAGATAACAGACTTTTAACTACCTGTGCAATGATGACTATGATGTTAAATGATGTCTGAAAACTGAAAACTTGTCAAATAAAAAAAATGTTGGCATTTCATTTCTATGATCTACTGTTTAATGCTTGTAATCATCTTATCTTGAACTTCATTGACCAATAAACTATCAATAAAATTGAATTCTCCTTATATGTGAAGCAGTTTTCTATTTCAAATACATAGAGAAAAAGGAACAATAACTCAAAGAACATCACAGTACTGTCAATTAATGCATCATATTCTAGAAATCATTTATGGGATTACTCTAGGCTATTTAATTAATCCTTTAACAAGTAGTGACTTCTCTGTTATAAATTAATTTCTCTTCTACACACTTAACTGATCTTGCCATTGATTTGTCATTCTGCCCCCAAATGATTCAAATTAAGTTCTTCATTGCACGCTACTGCTTAGGACTCCTAGTATAGAATTTCAAGACCCCTAACCTAACAAAAGTGTCCTAAAGATTCACTAGACATAAGCCTCTGTATGAAGGAATGCTAGTAAACTAGGAAAATAATATATAAGGCAAAATATTTGATCCCATATCATGCTCTCCTCCTCTGGTGACAGTGTTTTAAAATTTTTTTATAAAATAGCAGGTTTTGTCAACTACTAACAGAATTTTAAAACTATGCGCTGCATTAACTGAGATGGCTGTAATTCCTTGCTTTACTTACAAGAGCTCAGTAGTAAGAACATGTTGGGTGGCAAATACTGCATCCTTTCTTATGCTCTGCTGTAATCACTGAGCAATCCATCTTTATTGAATACCATGCTTTTTTTTTGTTTGTTTTGTTGCTTTTGGGGGTTTTATTAACATCTAAGATGAGCTGTCAGGACAACTGAATAGGATTTCAGTTCTGTAAAGTGCTGAATTATACCTCTGAGTTGCTGGGCGCTCTCAGAAGCTGTGTATTCAAAGGGCACTGATGATGTTGCATATTTTATATGGCATAGCCTGACTGGGTTTTTTGAATGGATTAATTTTCAGATTAAATGCATCTACTTGCAGTAGCTAAAGAGGTAAGAAATCTTCTTAAGTTTTCCAAGTCAAGTTTAATTTAAACTGGAAAAAAAAAATTGCAGTGACACACTGTTGTTTTCACAAACCTATGCTAATCAAATAAATGTTCCCAATGCTAATTGCTAACAGACACTCATAAGACATTACTTCACTTTTCTCTTTATTCACTAGGTTGAGGAGCATTAGTTTAATAGGTTTAATTTTATTATTATTTTACTGTTTCATCTGTCTCTATTAGTATCCCTATTTAATTTACAAAATAGATGTCACCTTTGCCTTCATAGTTATATAAATACTCTAAACCAACATATATTATCTTCATTTTTAGGTAATAAAACAGTCATTCCCACTCTTTCCAATATTACACACTTATGCTTCACAGAAAAATAGTTAAGGATATCTACGCTCAAATAGCAGAAAAGTGATTTTAACTTGCTGGATGTGCTGCTGATCAGAAATAAAACTAATGAAAACCCAAATATTATACTAGTTACGCATTAACCTTGATTGATACATATAATATGGCCCAAATTCCCAAGGTTTCAGTATGGAGCTCAGAAGCATGGACTATGAGATGCTACATCCTCCTTCTTAATCATTTATACCCAACATTCATTTTCCTTAACATTTTACCAACTGTTAAGTTGGTAAACACTGTTAGTTTCTCACTTTAACATTTCCATTTGAAGTTTCTACACCTCTCCTTAAAATCTCTCCATAATTTCATCACCTTCCTGTTCTTTTTTCTCCTTGGCATCAAGCTGTCCTTAACTGTGCCCTGTTGCCACTAGTTACACAGAAGTGTCTCCCCCTCATGTTTCCAATGACCAGTCTCCCCAGTCAATCCTTTCCTTACCTATACATGGGTTCAAAAGGTAATTAGATAAGTACAAGTAAAAAACTCTATCAATGCCTAGTAAATAAAAGTGCAGCTTCAAACTCTGGCTCAGAAAAATCCTAAACTGCAGGGAAAGACTGAGGAACAATGTATCACTGAATGTCTACCTTGTTCTGACGCCGTTCCAAAATGCTGTCCAGCTGCAGTCTGTCCTGAAAACAGAAACTCTCTTCTAAGGGACAAGGGGCAGAACTGACAACATAACTATAGCAGATTAAGAGACTAAAAAAAGGAGACTAGAATGGAACATTGGGAAGAATACTCTCAAAGTGCTCACTGACTTCTGAAGATAGTATCAAACTTTACTAGAGACAGAACACTGGCAAATTTGGGCTGGTGTTATGTTCTCAAAATATTTTCCATCAGCTCTTGTAAGACAGCCAAACAAGGAAGATGGTATGAATATACTTATTTTATCAAGACATTACGTACATGGCCTATGTCATTGTCCTGGTTTCGGCAGGGATAGAGTTAATTTCCTTCCTGGTACAGTGCTGTGGTTTGGATTTAGGATGAGAACAAAGTTGATAACGCACCGATGTTTTAGTTGTTGCTAGGTAATGCTTACACTAGCCAAGGACTTTTTAGTTTCCCATGCTCTACCGACTGAGAAGGCTGGAGGTGCACAAGAACCTGGGAGGGGGGCACAGCCAGGACAGCTGACCCAAACTGGCCAAAGGGA
>NW_008794009.1:1451248-1486074 GCF_000699145.1 Aptenodytes forsteri
TAATAATATTTTATTTTATTTCAATTATTAAACTGTTTTTATCTCAACCCACGAGTTTTTCTCACTTGTGGTCTTCCAATTCTCTCCCCCATCCCACCGGGGGCAGGGAGCGAGCGAGCGGCTGTGTGGTGCTCAGTTACCAACTGAGGTTAAACCACGACAGTCATCATTCTCAGTCAGATCATAAATTCTTAGAAGCAAGAAATGAACCTTCCAGGTGGGTTAAGAACATAGAAATGTTTGTCTTAATATCGAACCTTTTCTCTTTTCATGTCTTCCTTATTAAAAGAGAACAATCAAACCTCAGAAGAAATTACCCAAAGAGGTTGTGGAACCTCCATTCTTGAAGATTATCAAGACCTGATTGGACTCAAGACCTGAGCAACCTAGTCTGAATTGACTGACTGTTTTGACCAGGAGTTTGGACGAGAGATGACCTTCTGAGGTCCCTGCCAATCTGTATTGTTCTACGATTGTATGAAATAGGTAGTTTGCAGAAAAGCTGTCTTGAATGTCTTTATTTTCTCTTTTCAAGATTTGTAACTTAATCTTAAAAAAAAAAAAAAACAACAAGAAAAAAAACATCAACCCACCCAGTATCACTAGTTATCGTTTGCATTATTATATTGCCAAGGAGATAAGTCACAGGTATGTCTTATTCTTTATGTTTATAGACAATTTCAAATATATTAATAATTTTAAATTAATGTAAATTATTAATGTAAATAATTTCTGAGAAAAAAGCAAGCTCTGCCATTTAATTATTTTGAGACCACAAGTGAAAAATTTGTAAATCCTTTGGCTTTGATGCCATGCATATATGCCGAAAAACATTTCAAATCCAAAAGACTAGCAAAAGCCAATCCATAGTTAGCCTCTTAAGTTGAATAAAGCATTACAAGTCTAAAACAGCAAACTCAAAATCCAATTATTATGGGGTACATCAAAAGACTCCTCAGACTTTCAGACCTGAAATACTTTTAGCCCTTCTTTCAAAGGTTAAGTTAAAAGAAAAGAAAAAAGGAAAAATAAAAATATAATTTCTGACTTTGCCACTTACAGTATTTAAGGTTGAAAACCAAAGAGAATAAATTAAGTTAATCATAAAAAGAAAAAAAGCATGCCCGGAACAGAGTAACAAAGCAACAAAATTATCCTGTTTAACACCACGTTACCCTAGAGTAAAACATTCATTAAGGAAAACGAGAACAGACAAAGGTGCTAACACTATTTTAGCGGATGTACTCTATTGAAATGGAGGATGGAAATCTCTATTATAATGCAGTGTCCAATTCCACAGGTCAGGAATCTTATTAAACTCCCTTAGTGGTCATTTCTTCTCCCCTCTTACACCAAAACTCCAAACTATGGATACAAAACTCTTTCCAGAACTCCGCAAATTAGAGGACATTTCTCCAAATTGCTCTAAAAGGATTTTAAGTAGTTTTTATTAATACACAGAAAATTTATCAAAGAAAACGACTACTATAACTTAGAAGAGTACTGTGAGTTTCCATCAGGCAATGTCATTTTCTGCATTTTTATCATACAAATTATTTCAATTTGTAAATATAAAGAAAAAATGAGCAACAGGTAATTTTTTTGGAGAGGACTGCAACATGCTGGAATCCTTAAAAAAAACAGACCGAAGTGGCTTTAAAAGTCTTAGTATCACATTTAAGAGGACAACTACAATAATGTTCAAACATTTGTTTGCCAAAAAATGTGATGGTAGAATGACTTTGTCAGCCCTATGACATAATTTGGCTAGTATCTTCTTAGAGCACATTTTAGCCATGCTTAACCATCTGCCTTGAATTGCAAGGAATTAAACAATCTACAAAGATGAGCAGGGGAATGTTCTAAGTAAAACCATCCTAAGCCACTGCATCAACAAATACTGTTTCAGTGGAAAGATTTCCCAAAGCTCTTCCAAAACCTTTATCAATCCCCCAAAGTAGCCCATCAGTCTTCTACTGCCCATACTGAAACCAATGACCTGAATTTCTCAGCCACCTGTATCAGAGAGCAACAGTAAAACTAACCACTTCCATTAACAGTGTTGTCAAAGAGCTATAGACCAAGACAATTACTCAGAATAAACCTTTTATTGGAAGTCCTCTGTCCTGGTTTCAGCAGGGATAGAGTTAATTTCCTTCCTAGTAGCTGGTACAGTGTTTTGGATTTCGGATGAGAACAAAGTTGATAACGCACCGATGTTTTAGTTGTTGCTAGGTAATGCTTACACTAGTCAAGGGCTTTTCAGCTTCCCATGTTCTACCGACGGAGAAGGCTGGAGGTGCACAAGAAGCTGGGAGGGGGCACAGCCAAACTGGCCAAAGGGACATTCCATACCATGTGACGTCATGCTCAGTACATAGACTGGGGAAAGCTGGCCGGGGGGGCCACTGCTCGGGGACTGTCTGGGCATCGGTCGGCGGGGGGTGAGCAATTTCAATTCTCTCCCCCATCCCACTGGGTGGGGGGGAGTGAGCGAGCGGCTGCGTGGTGCTTAGTTGCTGACTGAGATTAAACCATGATATCCTCATATAAAAGCCTTTTCAACATTTTGCTTTAATTTTATTAGTAGTTATGATTCATTTTCAAGTTACTTTTTTGGCCCTATGCAATTAAGCTACTTCCAAGTAGAATAATATGAGCATATAAGAATTTACGTAAAAAAATCTGGAATGAAAATCATCTATCAATGCACACAGAATACACTCCAAAAAGATATACTGGTATTTACAATAACCACAAAACTAAATTAATAATTTACAAATGTAGTTCTAACTGTTCAGAACTCAAAATCTTTTTGCCCCTTTTTTAACTCTTAAATCTGTGCTACATTACTTTCTATACATAATATTGAGACTGTCAGAAATTATATCCCAGCATTAAATCCTGTGATATATATTCTTGTTCTTAAGTTAGTCAGAACAGATAGGCAACTGTGCTGTAAATTAAAGCCTTTTGTATCTGAAACAATCTGAATAACTCTCAATTCAATGCCTGTTAGATGAAGTATCCACACTATAAAAGCAACCATACACATGGGTCAAATGGTACACTCAGAGCTGTAGTTTTCTAAAGAGAGCTCTACAGATGCAACTCAGGTATAGAAAGGAGTTGAAATTGTTAGCACCAGCTGAGACAACAACTGCTGAAGCAGAGAAGTAAATCCCCACAGAAGTAGCAAGAGAGAAGCAGAGAATCATAAGACAAAAGACTACAGAATGGAGATCCAGGGAGATCAGCGATACAGGGTCATCAAATATGGCAGAAATTAATCAGGAGAGACAGAAAATGTGTCTAAGAGGAAGACTGAAAAGTCATCTGTCAATTGAAAATACTGTGATGGGGAAGGGGGAAAGAGATACTAGAAAACATTCAAGAAATGGGGAGGGGGGGAGGGGGAAAGAAAGTAAGCAAGTGTTAAAACAAACCAAAAGAAAGCAAAAGTAAGTGACAACAAAAGAACAAATAACTGCTTAAGAAAGGTCAGAGGGAATATGCTGACACAAAAAGTAAAGCAAGAAACATACTATCTACTGATGTCTAAGGTCATTAAAAGCTACAGTTAGATAGCTTTAAACATTTCTCTGCTTACTCTGAATACGGGTGGAAGGCTGTCCCAAAAGAAGTTCTTGTCTGCTGCAACAGCAATGTTTCTGTCCTACAGCACAATCAATGAAAATCAATTGGCTGATAATTGCTTTGCATCAAATTAAATTATGGAGGACTACATAGCTCAGAGGGTTGGAAATGAGATGTGGAGCCTTTCACCTCTAGGTCACTGCTACAAACACAATGCAAGTCAGTAATGACTAAGAGTTGTTACTGTTCTGTTAGGAAAAAAAACTGATTTTAAGCTCTACTAAAACACACCTTTACTGCTTTATAACCTCAGAACTTTGTTTTGCCAACCCCTGAACAGTTGGATGAAACTCCCAATACTTCTCATGTGACCTTTGTGCTGCCTGTGATTACAATCTACATAATTCCTTTTCAAGAATGCTGTTCTTATCCATTCAATAGATTACAACCCAAACAGTCAGGTTACTTTCGAAACCAGTTTCAAAAATTAAAGTCTGTAAATAAGATGTAAACTATATATAGCAAGATCCCAGAATTACGTATAGTATTTCCTCTTTTAGGCAGGATCATAAATACTCAAAAATACAGAAATTTTGAGCATTTTCTTTGATTCTCACAAGAAAAAAAACAGCCCAACCCAAAACACCACAAAGTTGTGCTTCCCTGTTGAGGCATAAAATCAAAAGGGAGATAATACAACTTTCTGAAAACACTAGCTGATGTTAAGTGCAGTTTTTTGTTGATCAGTGACTAGTGCTTGTTTTCATTTCAACTTAATTTAAATAGAATCATAGAACAGTTTATGCATGTGTTTCTGTTTGCTAGTTTGCTCATGGTTTCTGAATGAATTACAATACTAGTTGAAAAATGAAAATACATTTGGGTAGCTGTCATGTGGTAGACTAACCTTTGCTGTCCAATAATGTGCTACTTTGTAGGTCAAGAAAGTTTAAAACCACACGGTCCCATGCATTATATACTATTATCACTGCAAAGCCAATATTGACTGATGGGGGCTACAGACGAAACTCACTGTTGTAAGGTTAACCCAGGTAGGCAGCTAAGCCCCACACAGCCGCTCATTCCCCCATAGCAGGATGGGGAAGAGAATCAGAAGAGCAAAATTTAGAAAACTCATGGGTTGAGATAAAGACAGTTTAATAAGTAAAACAAACCAAACAAACCCCAAAACCCAAAGAAAAAACAAAACCAAGTGATGCAAAAAAACCCCAACTCCCAAATGCTCACCACCAGCCAGTGTCCAGCCAGTCCCTGGCCTAAAATAATCGTAATACTAGCATGAGTCAGTAACCTGTAATACAGAAGTAATCAGGAAAAATAGATGCTTATCTCCATAGAAGAAAATATATATTGATGGAGGCAACCACAATAAAGGCTATTATAAAGCTTCTCTTCAGCTTGTTATCCTCTAGGCCACAACAGAAAATTGTTTAAGTACAAAAACTTGTTAGTTGTGTTTTCTCCACTCTCACTGTTCAGATGAGTGAAACATTGCTCACAACCTCAAAGACTTCTAACCCTCTACAACAAATCCTCAGAGCCTGCAAGAAAGGGTAGCTTCTGTGGCCACACACAGTGCCTTAGACCTATGGCATAACATTTCCTGAGAAATGTGAAAAGCATTTCTTTAGGCAGTTTTACATCTTTGAAGATTACAGTTGCTGTAAGTAGACTGTGAACTCTGCTTCTGATAGATAAAAGGTAACTGGTTTTGATTGTGAAAGTAAAGTCTGGACAGTACCTCTGCTACTGCTGCCACCTAAACCTTCATGCACATACATACTTGAAGCCACTTATCTGGTAGTGGCACTCTATTTCTTTTATAAAATGCACCGTTTTCCAAGACCTAAGTTTTGTTTCCAATTATGTTGAGGAAACATTATTATTTTCATTTGTTTATGGAGTTTCAGACTCCAGATTCGACTTCATTTTTAATTTAAACTTCAGCAGCCAAATACTTTTAGTCTGTTACTATCAGCTTTATGATATTCATAAGTATCACTAGCATAACTAATAGACTGATGTGGACAGCCACATGCAGACGGATTTGCTGCAGGAACTAGAAGGCTGAGATATGGATTTGCATGTTCAGAAGATCCAAAGATAACATGAATTTTCTGGGAGATTAGTTTTTAAATAATGGAACTTAAATTCTCCAGCCCGAAACTCAAAACTCAGGAGGAGCTCTAATTCCTAGAACAGAGGGGGTTATTGGCCTCTTGCTTGAGAGGGGTGGTCTGAATAAGCAGATGTTCTTCTCCAACTCTGTTGAGTAATCTCCATCTTTGACAATTGTGACATTGTCACACTAGTCTCTTCATTCTTGAGGAACCCACATCTCTATACACACTCGATGACTGGCGTTACAAATAGTTCATAACAGGCTATGAAAATTAACATACTAAATGATTAATTAACTGATTAAGGAACCTAACAGGTTGCTTATAAGCTGTATCACAGTCTATTCAGATGATTACAGAGCATCTACAAGTCCTGTTACTGGTGCCTTTAACATGCCTAGAACATCTATTACTCATGAACTCTCCTTAAACTCCTGTATTTATGAACTCCCCCCTAATTTGGAGTTTGATTCATTTTCTCAGTAAGTTTAGAATAATTATAATGCTTCCACCACCCCCAAAAATCTTCTTTTTTACAATTTATTATTCTAAGAATTGCACAGCACTTACATACCTTTACAAGGGCATCCCCACCCAAAGAGGGCAGGGAAAGGTTGGGGGGGGGGGGGGGGAAAGGGCCCAACCTGCCACAAGTAGTAGCCTGTGCTGGGGGCACAAATTTGACAATTATTCTTTCTATTTCCCTTTTCCTCCCTATATCCTGGCAATGAAGAATGCACACCCCCTCCTCTGGACAGTCAGGCACCTCCTTAAATAGCAAACCAAAGAAATACACCAGTGTTTGTTCCATCCTTCAGTACACTTTGCTTTACTCAAGTATACCAAATATCTGTTCTCTAGAAAGCAAAACAGCATGCTTAGTATTTTCAGTGTTGCAGACAAGCCATAATAAAGGACCTCATTATAAAAAGCAGTCTGTCTGTAGCTTCATGCTACAAACACTCTGACTAATATACCACATTATGAAGTTGCCACTCTCCCCACTACCGCAGCAGGAGATTGTCTTTTTTGTTATGCCATGAGGAACTGATTGAGCTAATTAAAAAAATTAAAAAAACTTGTCAAAAAACTTCTTCTCAAAAACATCATCAGTTTCTCAGTGCAGTTTATATTGCACAGTCACAAAACCCGTAAAACGGAGAGAGCACAGACCATCATGGGGGTAGCAAGCAGCACAAGGAACAGTGGCAGTATCTTAAGCAGGTACCTTCCATCATGAATCACAGCCCAAGGAGCCTCACCCTCCGTTCATGAAGGAACAATCCTCACAGCTCAGTAAAATTTTGTAAGCAATACCGAGCACAAAAATACTCAATAGTTTAAAAATGACTGTGCAAAACTACGCTAGCAGCACACTGATTTTACTTCAGTTAGAGAAAGAGTCCTTCATTTATACAATAGCATTGTGATTATAGCACTCATCTGAAAGCAGGAGTGCTGACTTCCAGGCCACGGTCACCCTGAAGCCACAACTTCTTTCTAGGAAAAAAGCTCTAAGCTGTAGAGAGGACCAGGAGGGGGGGTTCTTCCACTCCCACCACAGCATCTGGGTCACTGCGCGCAAAGGGATCACAGCCTACAAATCACACCAGCCTCGGCACTTACAGAAGCCGTCTCTATTGCCTCGTGAATCTTTTATTGCTACAAAAGGTCCCAGCTTCAACTGTAAGGATGGCCAGTTCCCCTGCCCTAGTTTGGCTAGGAGCTTAGAATAAATTTATGGAAGCAGAGAATTGTACACGCAGACAGTTTCTCTATCTATGGCTTTCTGTCAGTGCTCTCTAACCACCCACTGCCTGTGTAAAAGGTTGGTATCACAAGGTGTGTTTTGAATTGAAATTGATGCTATCTAAGTGAATTAGCTGTGCTCAGACCCTGCCCAAGAAGCCTAATTATTCCGGGAACTTAGGTGGAGGTAAGGTACCTTCCAAAATGTATCCAATTTACGGTCCACCTCCTCCATGCAGAAAAATGAAGATTTCCCACCTATAGTAAAGTGCTGTACATCTTGGAAAATACGATTACTGGTGAGTAGTTTCTATTCTTAAGACTTTCTCATTGCCACAAATAACAATGCTATAGGTCTATCACACAGATTCATCACAGATAACCTTCAAATTAATGCAGGAAATAAATATTGCCTTATGAATCTTGATCTGGAAACTTGAATGAAAGATGCTGCAACTCACAGTACTGAAAAAATACTGGTCTCATTCCTCACTATACTTGAAAGCTAAATCTTTTACGCTTACTACACATTTTTTCGTCTAGCAGAGTAACTACTGAAATAATTTTTCAGCAAGCTTTGAAACAGTTTGTCATGATTTTTTAAACATACTTTTTATTGGCATAAAACAGTTTGATTTCAGCTTGATTTATAATGTAGGTTTCATTGTGTGTTATTTTTCTACAGCAGCTCTTAAAAAGCCGTTTCCGTTCACAGGTATGTTGCAAAGAACAAAAAACTTATACATAAAAAGTAATGTGCCACTATAATTTGAAAATATTAATCTCATTCACATTCCCCTGCCTCCACTAAAAGATTTATAACACGTCTAAAACAGGAATTGATGAATTCATCAGCGTCTGGGACATTTTGATCATAATCAATAACAATTTTACCCTTTAAATGGGATTTCAATTAAACTACTTTTTTTTCCAAGTAATTTTATTTTTATCATAAAAATAGTTTCTGTGCAGACCAACAGCATTAACTCATTTTATACCAGGTGCTATGTTGTAAGGGATAATAACCTACACAGCGAAACAATGATAATACTATACTTAATGAAAGATATACAAAATTCATTGTGCTGTTTCATAGGTTAAATATTAATAAGTAAAATATTCCTTAGATAAATAAGTACAAACATAAAGATCAAGCATCATTACACAAGTTTAGAAGTCCATTATCCAATAATGAAGAATCTAAGGACAGCAAGAGAATATCAACGTAAGGAAGACAGGCTGGCCCAGCTCCTTCACTTTTGGGCGTTCTCTTAGCTCTCAAGAACACACAGGGCAAGGCATTCCAGTAGCTTCCACAGAAAGTTAACTGTAAAAGATTTCTTGGATGGAAGAGTCTGCCAGGAGCAGCAGAAAGGGAGCAGGCAGATCATCACCAGTCTCTGATCAGATGATATTAAATGACACCGTCAGAACTTATTTTGAGTTTTATCTCTTTGGAAGCTGGTGCTTACTAGGCTAGGGAGTTGAAGTAGGGAATGTTTTAAAGGAAAAATGATTTTTAATACTATACAGCAAGAAATTTTAGATATAAGAAATAGAAAGAAAATGTAATAGTCTGGAATGAGATGAATGAACAAATATATATGAAGCCATGCTAAACCAGAGGGTTTCGTGGTCCATTGAACAAATACTCCTGCTGTAGGAAGTAAATTAAATCAAGTGGTGTGATCTGATTATCTTCAAGGATTATTTGTCATGGGCAAACTACTGGTTCAGGTAGGAACAGACTGTTACCCTTCAACTAAGTGGCAGGTTTTTATTTTTGCTGGCACAGCCTCATTGTTACATGGCTTCACTGTCACGGAGAGGCTGCTAGCTTAACGTCTGTCAGTCTGGGAAATAAAAGTAGCCCTTACTTAGGAAAGATAAAGGGAGGTAATTTCAGGGTCTTTCATCTTTCCCAGAGCTGTACTGCTCAGAAGCCAGAAAGTGTATTTTCTTTGTCTATGGCAATTAACTAAATCTTGAACATCACACAGCTTTTATGGATGGATAATATGTACACCTAGACACAGGCAGAAAAATTCTGGCGCTACTGGTATTGATGGAAACACAATTTCACCCAGAATCATCATCCTGCACCAGGACACAGCCTTCAGAGCAAGGAAAGGAGAGGGGGGTGGGGGGAAACTACGGCTAACTATTTGAAGCCCTTAGAGTTTTGGTGTGAGTTCAGAGAACTTTCTTAATTGAATGGAGAAACTATTGCAGAGAATTTGAAGACAAAAAATAGGTTTCTGTAGCTTTAAGAACAGACAAAAGCCTTGTGATCTTGTCCAGGGAACTGCTGTACATAAATCTTCAAAGTCTCTGAGAGGCAGTATCCAGGACAGAAATCACAATAATTATAGCTATTTCTCAAGCTCAAGTATCCAGCTTGTTTCGAGGCAAATCTCAAGACAAATACGTCAAAACTACAAATCAGAGAACTGTATTAGATGCAAGCAAAAATAGAACTACAGAAGCCCAGGAACAAGCGCATGATGCCACTGCTTCTCACTTTTGTCAAAAAATATTTGCAAGTTTCACAGTTCTCCACATAATTTGAAAACTGAAAGTTACAACTTGGTAGTAGTCTTGGAAATTTCACTCAATTTAGCTTGGGGGTGGGAGGAAGCTGTAACTTCCCTCACACTATTTCAGCTGAAGAATCAATCAGCTTCTGTTTGTTTACATTTGGAAGCTGGTCCTGAGAAGCTTCGTCATACAGAAAAATCCCCTTTCCACAGCAAACAGCCAAATAGGTATGAATCCACTCATGAATTATCATTGCAGGATGGTAAACACACAAATGTAGATCAATTAAAATAGAGGGAAATCTTGTTTTGATATACGCCCCCCTCAGTGGAGAAGATTAATTCCTGCAATGCACCGTTCTGAATAGCTTCCATCATTATTTTACACATCCACCTAGGCTCTTTGGTGCTGTGAATTTAAGTCCCAGCTGGGAGATCCAAATGTATAATGACATTCTAGTGAGTTTCTGAGGCTCAGTAAATCTGGCAGGGGAGTCAGGCTCCTCGGAAAGGAATGACAGCAGATGCCCTCCAGGGGAGCTACAAACCATGCCTCATCCCGGACTGCCACCCCGGGCACACGCTATTGACTCAAAGAAAAGAGCTGACAGGCAGCAGCCATAGTTTCAGATGTTGCATGTAGATCTCTCCCGGCAGGTGTCAGTACAGTGTAGTGTTGCTATAAAATCTTAAAGTAACAAATATAAAAGCAGTAGGTTTTTTTTTCCCCCCCCAAATGACAAAAAAACCCTGTAGACTAATTATGTCAAACTGAATAATCTGCAGAAACCAGCTTTGTGAGGAGAGGGTGGGGAAAACTGTTAGCTGTGTATCATTTCCACTCTCATACAGCTAATTTTCTTCTTACAAATTGTTATACCTCTGGAAGAGATGTCTTTAATGAAGTAGTTAATTTAACGCAAAGACTCAGCACTCCCTTCTTAACAGTAATGTACACAGATGGCTGTATACTGAACTCTATCCATCTATTTCAAATTGTTATAAAATGGCTGTTGAATTATATGCTTTGGAGAGATAAAATACATTTATAATAAACATGGCACCCAGAACAAAGTTTTCTAGCAACTGGTTCTGAAAACAAAAAACCCCAACAGAACAAGAAAATGAATTTTCATTTCAAAAGCAGTCTCCATGCAGACTCTGACTATCCTACCACCCAGCTATTCTGCAGGCATTCAGACACTTCACTGTGATGAATTATATGCTTTGGAGAGATAAAATACATTTATAATAAACATGGCACCCAGAACAAAGTTTTCTAGCAACTGGTTCTGAAAACAAAAAACCCCAACAGAACAAGAAAATGAATTTTCATTTCAAAAGCAGTCTCCATGCAGACTCTGACTATCCTACCACCCAGCTATTCTGCAGGCATTCAGACACTTCACTGTAATGTCTCAAAAATCAATAGCAATTTATTCTCTCTTTGGACCCCAAGCAACAAAAGTAAATAATACTGTCACCTCCAGTCTGCCTTCTGAACATGGTCACAAAACAGTCTTATTACTACACTACAACCCTACAGAGCTCTTTATCTATGCTGGCTTTGCAGATTGTATTGGCTTTCATAAGGGAAAAACACGCAAGACAGCAGCACAAAGGGGTCAAGTTCCTGCACTCCAACCAGCCAGACTGCCGAGTTGGAATTAAGAGAAAGGCTTGGCATCTGTCTTACTTCAGTTTCACCTATGTTGATTTTATTGGGGGGGGGGGAAGCAATATTAGAATTTTGTCTTCCCATGCAATAAAAGGGAAATCCAAGAGGAAAAAAGTTGAAAGACAGGTTGGAACTTCAAACCTTTGCAACATTTAAAGGTATTTCTTAAATTCATTTCTTAAAAATAGGAGGCTTTAAAATTCACATTCCTTACAATGCTACTGAACATATATCAGAATATCCAAAATAATCCAGAATATTCAGACAGATTTTCTTAAAATTGTCATAATTTGTAACCAATATTATGAAATCAATTTCCGTCTCATATGCCAGCCAGCCTCTTTCAACTGCTCGTAGCATGAGGCATATCATCATCACAGGGACTTTTATGAAGTTTCAAATACATTCAAATTGTTAGACATGAAGATACGCTCGGTTAACAACTGGTGACCCTGTGTATGTGTGTAAAATGGACTCTTCTCTTTTCAGGAAATAGTATTTAAATATGTTTGTGTCTTTGCATATTTAATTGTCTTCACTAGCGGATGCTGTGTAAGCCTGTACAGCAGAGAAATTCTCACCACCACCCCCAACACCAATTCTGTTTCTTTTTAGAAATACTGTTATATATGAGTCCATGGAAATCAAGTCCAGGATGAATCACTAGCTCACACAGGCATCAAGTCTTGATTTAAAGGAGTCCACCATTTCTTCCGTGGCAGTTTGTATCAATGAGCATCAAAGTCTTTTTCAGGACCAAGTTTACAAAACATCTGAAATCCAGATCTACCCCTGTATTAATCACAGACATGTCCAGGAGTGGTAACTCCATACCATGACTAAGTGACTCATTCAGATCCTTGAAAAGTCAGCTGGAGTTTTGCCATTGGCTCCAATGAGCATCATCAGATCACAAAGCAGACAAGATGGGTTAATTCATACACAAACAGGAATACCATAATATTGCTTAACGCAGCAGTGATAGCATATAAGGCTTTTAAAAGTTGCTAAGCTAGCTTCAAAGTACTTATACAAGTGAAAGAGATTTAAGTGTCTAAAACAGACTCTGAGAAAGTCACTCCAACCACACCCTGTGGTGACCAGCTTGGTATTCATCTAAAACTCTTGTACAGACACTAAGTATCTGTAGAAAGTAAAATTCAGCTATAACCCTGAATAATGTGTCCTATTGGTAGCCCTTACCGGCACACACAAGCCAGAGTTTCAGAGTTGCTCTTAGGAGTATCTTTCCTCTGCAGTTGCTTGCACCTACCTCCTGATATTCACCTGGTCTCACTGGAAGCCAGTTCAAGGAGCTAAACCAGCCAAAGCTAGCACAAAGGAGAAAACACGAACACTTTTTGTCAGTTTAGCTCTCTGAATCAGCTCAACACTGAAGGAGGGAAGCAAGAGTACTGGCACATGAAAGGAGTCAGAAGAGACGATTTTGCTTTTTCTGGTGCTGTCTACCCATTTTAACAAATTAGCTATAATGTGAAACTGCAACCTGACTGTATAGAGGACCAAAACAACTAATATGAATGCTCAGTCATCCTAATACATCAGCTACTGACACTGCTAAATGAAATGAGATGTTTCTTTGTCTTTATTAAGAACAGGTTAAGTTAACATGTGTAAACTAACTTAGAATTAAAAACCAGAGAGATATTTAAAAATTTTGCTAACCAATATCATGGTGAAAGCAACACATTAGCCATCATGTATTATAAGCTGTTACCTAATGTCTATTTTTCACACCCAAAATCAGAGTAAATATATTTATGCTCATTTAAAGAGACCTTTGTATTGATAAATGGTTTTGAAGTAGCTTTGTGTAAATAGGAATTAGGAACAAATATTATTTTGGTGCTTGTATTGTTCTTTATATATTACAAAACCTAGTACAAGCCCAAATCCAAGTGTTATTCCTTACACTTACAGAAGTATATAAGCACACAATGTATGAATGTTACTACCTCACAAAAGTTTCTCTTTATAAAAAGTCTTAAATTAAATTCACTGCCGAGTACATTTCATTTCACCTACCTGTCCAGTAAGAGATTTGTTATATTAAATAATTTATTCAGCCATTTCCTGATCTAATCATAAATTTGAAATGTGGGAAGAAATTAGCACCTGATGTTTGGAATAAATGTGACTGAGGCAATATTGGTTTAATATTTTGCCATATTTATTTTATCTGCTGGCCACTTCCTCTCCTTGCTGTAGATTCACAGTAAGTGGAAGAACGAGTAAGGAAGAGAGATCAAGAAAAAACAAGGAGGAAGAAAGAAAAGGTTGCCTGTATTTTTAGTTTTGGCATGTCAATTCCACCACTTAAAAATCATTATCTTTTCTTCAGGAAGAAAACAAAACACTGCCATTTTCAAGAGATTAGATCCTGTCACTAAAACTTCCAAAATCAAGTCCCCTAATTAGTTAACGTTCTAAAAATATTACATGGCATTTTTGTCTGTCTTCTAATCTTTTTATAGAGGCTTGTCTACTCCAGCATATCTATGTGTGTGTGTGTGTGTGTGTGTGTATTTCTAAGAATTAACTATTACCCTCTCTCTAAAATTCTTTGAAAAAGGATAATTTGGGGCCTTTGCTGACATAAGTGTTCTCATTCCATATATGTTCAGACAGGAATTTCTGTTGTCATAAGGCTAGGTGAGTCCTAGCCTAGAGCCTACTGTTTATAAGGAACTAATGAGAGTTAACATTTACTAAGTTTGTAATGAATCAAATCCTTCCCTTCTAACCAAATCTCCACTAATTGCCTCCAACTACTAATAGCACCCCGAACAAACTAAGAATTAAGAAGGTGATTCATTCAATCACCACTTTGCCAATACTGCCAATAAGGTTACTGCTAGGACGCTAATGTGGCCATTTTTCTTTAGGATGTAAACAGAAATTGTTAACTTACTTTACAACTCTTGGATAACTAGTTTTGATTGCCAATCAGTTTAGGCCAGATTAATATCTGCAATCTAAAACCAACAAATTTTAGAAGACACTACTTTGCACTATAATTAAAAATGAAATTGACTGGATAGGACAGCATGCTTGCTTCCAGTCTTTCCCGACTCTTTTCTTGAAATCTTTGTATATGAACATCCTTCCAAACGTGATCTTATCAGAGCACAGGTGTATGACAGAATATTACATAATGGGGAACTCTGAAAATATAGGATAAAATTATCAAGGGAAGACAGCATTTTATCACAAATTTGAGCATGCAATGAGATTTTTAAAAATGCAATACAGTTTAAAAGCTCTAAATTTTTATAATCCTGGAGTATGTTAACTAGAATAACTTGTCACAGGTTTGGGAGTACATTAGTTTGAAGGCAAATATTCCAAAAACAACAGGACCAACTGAGGTCCCCTCAGCTAGCTGTAGATACATACAGAGAAAGCAAAGCCTCTGCTTGTACTTTTGACACTGTTAGTTTACATCCTTCTGAACAGAACTTCAGACTTCACAATACACTCCTAATAGTTTAAAACTATTTTTCTCCTGAAGTTTGACACAGAAGTCCATAGAAGTTCCACTAACAGAACAAAACAACAGTTCACAGCCAGAATTCTTAGAGTAAAAAAAGAAAAAAAAAATTCTTTTTCTTTCTCAAGTGTTGTTAAGTTAAAAAAAGAAAATGTACTGTCAAACCTAACCTCGCACATCTCTTTGCATAAAACTAAAAGGATGCTTTCAGGACAGATGTATTTTTGTGGCTTATGGCTGAGCATAAGCAGAGACTGTATATTATAAGCAAGATGTATAACAGTTCATTATTTTGATTGCCTGTTGTTTCCTACTGAAAGACCTTGATTCAATTCCTTGTTTCTTTACGGAGTTTTAAATATCCAGAAAGAAATTTTCCATTAAAGAAATATTAAAAAAAAAAAAAAAAAAGCTGTTTCAAGGAGCAATGGAATGCATTAGGGAGACATTCCAACACCATGATTCTTATCATCAAAGGCAAGATCATATATCCAGATTTCAAATCAGATTTTAATAGGACACAACAAATGAGGCACAGCCTGAGGTATTGAATAAGGAGAAATTACAGTGGCTCATTGACTGTGTACTGAATGAGACAGAAGCTCTTGCAGAAACACACAGACATACACTCAACACAGTGCTAGTGCATTCACACACAGCCACATCAGCTGCACCTGAGCTAACGTGGTACTCGAAGCACCATTACTGAACTTATGTACTCTACTAGCTCTAGGAACATTTCATGCTCACTAATGAGGGCTATTTATTCTGCATAAAACATGCTAGTGCAGCTATCACGCTTTTGGTGCATAAGCTAGCTTATATCTATTACATAATTATAAAACTATATATAACATCAAAATGTACACAGACAGCCCATAGTAGACCTTAATTCCAGTATTTCCTTACTTTTGAAATGCATGATCGTGATGCTGTAATAATATTCACTCAGTCTACATTCGTAAGCACGTAATGTTGAAAGTATCTTTACGCAATATTAGCATAATTAGAAAAATGCGTACCCTAATATCAGAGGAAAATATCAATAAAAAGGTTTCTGAAAGAACAGTATATTTTGGAAACAGCATAAATGTTGAAGGAATAATCTCATTCACATAAAAGGTTTAGAAAAGTTAGCAAAGTAGACTAAAAGTAGATTAAGGGCATAATCTTATGGGTAAGTACTACTGAGAAGTTCCATTTACTACAATATATCTAAACCTCAAAGTAACAGAATTTATTCAACAATATTAAAGACATAAAACACCTAACATCTACTTGTTATTGTAATGAGTAAAAACAAGACAAAAATTTTAAAATAGATTCTGAAGTCTATCTTAGCATTACAGTAAACAAATATTAATACATCCAAATTAAAAAAAAGCGCTTTTTCTTCACTTACTTTGCCATCATGATTAAACACCCATGCAAAAGCAGGTAACTGTTTAAATGATCCAGACCTCAATCAAAAAGGTCAGTACCTAATTAATTTACAGTTAGAGGCATTCTTACTATACAACTTAATATAAATAAGGAAATCTAATTAAAGAGTTATGTACATGCACCATGTTATCTTAAGAAAGTGTCATCTGTTGTAACATGTTCTGCAGCTTATACTCGCTTATATATTTCACACTGCAGATTCCATTTAATTTTCTTGATTTACCCTCATCATTACATGAAGATACTCCAATCAATTCTAAATTAATAGACTTTATTTTAAATAAGCAGGGTATATTTTAATGACATATTATGAGTGCTATAAAAGACCGATTTTGTTAGCTGAAGTACGCCAACTTCTTTGACCTCAGTGTCTTGCTTTCTAGTCTCTAGGACCATACTCTGAGACTAACAGGTTTATTTCAGCAAGGAGATAAAGGTATGATCTAATTCACTTTCCAGATAGTGAACATGACTGTTCAAAGCACGCATGTAATTCCATTCCTTCCTCACAACAACACAAAATTTAGAAACACTTTTTTTTAGCAGACACCTACGATTTGATACGAACAGTGATTTTTCTGAAAAAAGTGAATTTAAAATTTGCCTTTGAACACTGCTATGTCACAAACTTATTCAGTTAAAACGACAACAACCTATAACGATAGCTAATTTTAATGTACTATTTGGTTTTTTGGTATACTCTTATACCAAATGTTATTGCAACTAAATAAGAATTTTCAACATTTTCCATCTTTTTGAACCTGTGACAGCAGTTCATATTTGAATAGTTCCAGCATTTCCCTCACTGAAATCAATATGACTACTGAAGAATAGCAAGCAGGTATGTCAATCTGTTAGCTGGATTTGAAAGACTACAAGTTTATAATTATAAAGTTATTTTTCAGCCTGTTGGCATAAAGAAACATTCAACAAATGTATTTAATTTTAAAGTTCTCCTCAAATCTATTGACTATGAAACATATGACAGAAATGTGCCATTCTGCACACATAGGAAACCACATAATGAAAGTAAGTATGACCAAATAAAGATCTACTCTTAAACTAGTAGTAACATATGGAAGAAGGAAACAAAATGCACAATCCAATAGATTCTCTAGTCTCTAGCTGGACAATTCCCTCTCTCCTGCCATCATCTCAGAGAAATACTTTTAAGATTAGTCCCGTAACACTTAGGTGGGAGAGTTGAGATATTACTGCTCGTCTCTGCACACCTCACCTTCGGCCAGAAGCTACCTGCCTCCTTAAGAGGGCAGCAGAGATGAATGTGTGCCAGCTCTACAGCTATTGTAGTTCAGTCTAACATACTATCTCCAAACCAACTTTTACTGTTTTAACTGAAATCTCAGACTCTGAATTTCAAAGAATCTAAACAGCTGAAGCTTACGTAACATAGTTTTCTGCTACAACAGGGAAATAACTCTTACCGTGCATTAGGTGTCTTAAATTGTTCTCCTCTTATCTAACTAGTGCTATTGCTAAAACACAAAAATATGATAATATTCCCCATCACATAAAAGTGGAATAAGAAGTTTTACTCTAGGAAATCGGGCTTGTAAGTAGTGGCAAGTCAACCTGAAATATCCCTTCATATCACAAACAGATGTATGTAACAACTCTTGGTTTAGTTTAATAATTACAAATTATCTCATTGAGTACAACACCTCACCTCCAGAGGTATTTTTCACATGCAAAAGTGTTTTCATAATAGTCCATAGAATATAAAAACACATTTTGTTTAACACTTCTCAGGCACTTCAAAACTGTCCTTTATTCTCTATAGCAAATGGCAGAAAACAACCCTGCATGAAAGAAAGAAGCAAAATTTTCTAACCTTCAAGAGATGGAAATGCATTCCAATATATTCTGAAGTTCACCATGCTAGGTGATATTTCAGGTTTTCATCATAACTTATGTAGACCATTTTTTAAAAAAATTTCCAAATTAACAGGGTACCTATACTGCTCTCAATAAAGGCAGTGTATGGAGGAGAGGAAAAAGGAGAGGTGGAAGAGGGGAAAAAGGAGAGGAATAAACCAGTGAAGTGACCATTTCTAAGGTACTCCTTTTGGTGCAGAGAAATATAAAATTAGTTGCTTGGATAAGAGATATGATTTGCATTTACTGAGCACACAGCTACAGCTTAAGACACTACTTTCCTGCAGCTATTTAGTTTCTCTTTGCTGAACATCAACATTCCACAATGGTTGGCAGAGGGGATGCATTTTTGTGCCCTCCTTTCCCCTAGATTTCCTTCTGCAGTTGATACACCTGCAGAATCCCTTCTTTTTGCCCTTCATATCCCTGGCCAGATCCAGTTAGGCTTCTGTTTTCCTAACCCCATCCTTGCATGTTTGGACAGTATCTCTATTCCTCCTGGATCACCTGCCCCTGCTTCCAGCTCTTGCATACTTCCTTTGTATTTTAGTGTTTTATCAGGAGCTCCTCATTAACCCATGCCACATTTCTAGCACATCGGGATGGACCACTCTTGAACTCAAAGGAGATAATCCTCTGGGTGATGCCCAACCGTGGACTGGAGTGGCTGAGGAGAACCTCTCAACATGCTCCTTGTTCTGCTGACTATGCTTGAGGGCAGTAGCCTCTGACAGAAGTACATTGTTGACTGTTGCAGGCAGTAACCTCTGAAGTGCCACAGTAAGGTTGGCCAGATCTCATCTGTCAGAGCCTGAAGAGGAGTCTAAAACCCCAGCTGGAGATAACAGCAAATTTATGTTATTTTGCACAGAAATGGACTAGCATGAGTTAGCTGCAATTAGACAAAACAACAGTAATGAAAGCAGTTGGGGAGTCTTAAGCCCTACAGCTATTTTGCAAGTTATTAGAACACCTTGTAATAACAAATTAATTACAGTAGAACTTACTCAACCTAAAAACAAATTCAAACTAAGCCAGACAGCAACTTGTAAAAAGAACAAATGTACATGTTGAAAATACAAAAGTGGAATTGTATAGAAATATTTCATATATCACTTTACTGAAAGAAAATTTTAGTACAGTGAAAAGCCTAAAAAGTGCCCAAGATGGAAACACTAAGGTGCCCCACTAATACCTGAAGGGCAACTTTTTTTTTTCTTTTTTAATGAGTGCTTTTCCTCTGTTTGAACTACTGGTGATTTATGTCTTAGCAGAGAAGTTTCAGCATGTTTGTAAATAGAGGAGTAAATTGGACTCAACAGAAAGTTAATATAGTTTTTGAGAACCAGAAGCTGTATTATACTGTAAAACCAGACAGAACAGAAATCCCAGCAGGGCTGATGAAATAACTGCTCACTCTGAAAAGATGTATAAACTACTCCAACTTACTTAAATTATCAAAATTTAAGTAGCTTAACAAAAGAGCTGCTGCAGTAAAATCACAATTTCATTCCCAGCATAACGGTAAGAAAGATAATTTACAGTCAATAGCCATTACAAGTAACATTAACTAATGCACATAAAGTGAAACATTCTGCTTCTTATGAGGAAACTAAACAGGATTTGTACAAATTTGCACTGCTAGGATGGTTACTGCCCGGTACCATCCCCACTACAGGTGAGGCTGCATGTGCTAAAAGAAAGATAGTACTGAATACACAAACTCTTCAGTTATACTTTTTGGCAACCAGTGGTAAACTAGCCAAATTCAGGTTGGATATTAAAGATCAGTATGCTTTTAAATTAAGTAGATAAGTGACAAATGAATAAACATAATTGAGAAAGATGGACATATTGCCAAATAAAGATACCATGAATCTCATTTTGAACAGTCATTTCAAAGGTAATATCCTAGAGACAAGCATTCATTACTAGATCTTTAAAACATCAGCAACAAATTTTGTATATTTCACCAATTCTGGAATTCTTAATGCACTTACAAAACAATTTTAGCTTGGTTGATCTATTGTTAAGACAATACTGGTTTTAAAATAATTGGGGGTTTTTTGATACCTACTATATTGCTACAGAGAACATTTTTAACTTGTAGCATATTATCAGCAAAAACAATAGATGCAACATCACAAAATTGCCATTTTCTTTTTCAGTGAAACAGAAATGAAGCCATAAAGGTTAACTTTTCACAGAAAAATATTAGCCGACTGCATTAAAGCACAAAGATAGGAGACAGTTATTTATGGAACACTGTTCACCATTATCCTTTTCAAATTCTACAAGAAGGCTAAATATTGATGCATTCCCAAGTCACCTTTTCCCCCCTTTAGTGTTAACAAGTAGGAGTACGTTTTTGATGCTTCCAATTTGTCAAGATCAGGTGAACTGAATGGTTTTACAGAGTACATTATTCCAACTCCTTCAGGGGCTATAAAACCACATTAAACTCGGCTTGTTATTAATAATTCATGGCAACTTCCTTAGTTCACTACAGGGGCATCACTCTTAGGGCATCATTCTTATTGAAACAACTTAACAGGGAAAGTCAGATAAACAGTGTTTACCATCAATATGAGAAGAAGCCTACCATGAACATGGGGACACTGAAAGCCATAAAGAATGTCAATTCTTACAATTTTCAGGCTAAATCCAGCATTCTACACCCCTTTCTAAAAGCTGATATTAATTTAATAGATCAGTAAAAACAACAAAATTCCTTCTATATGCTGAAATTTGGCTTATCTGCAGATTTGAAGTGTCAATTTGCCATGCATTTAGATATACTGCAAAGATATTCATGCTCTCATTACTCAGAAATAGACCCCTTTAACAAAAATATCTTATTTCAATTAAGGATTAAACAAGGTATATCCCATTAAACATATCTATGATGCAAAAATATTATGATTTGGAATTGGAACACTTTTTACTATAGTAAAAAAGACCTACTACTAAAGCAGTTACAATCAACACCAATTACTATACATAAATAAAGAACACAAGACTTCATTCTTCATGGTCATGGAATAGATGGCTCACACAGAATTATGTCACATATTACAAACATATTTGACTACAATGCACATGACACTAACTAGATGGACAGATTCAGAAAAAAATGGCATTCAGTATAAGCACATTAAGGTAGGGATTAGACACCCTTTATGGCATCTTTTACACAGGTGTTAAGAAGGAAATGAAGAAAGATGTCCTTGGACCGAGATGGCTAGGACAAAAACCTAATCCAAAGCATGAAAAGAACTGTCCATGTATGCTCAGCTTTGTAACAATCCACATCTATGTGTGCTCATATTTTGAGGGGGGGAGATAGTTTAATAGAAATGCTTGTCATTGTGATTTGATTTTTTGTTGTTGTTGTTCTTTTGGTACAAAGCTTATCTCCTTGGCTTTGAAGGCAAACAGAATACTCAATACCCTTCTATCTTGCCCACACCTGTAGATAGGAAGAAAAAAAAAAGTATGTTCTGCTTGAAGGACTGAGAAGGAGACAAATCAGTATCACTTGTCATTTCTCAAGTGTTGTACTTGCACACATTTGGACAACTTAATTCTCTAAGGAAGGGTAAAAAACAAGAAAAGCCTTAATTCAAAGAAAAAAGGAAAAGTAGATACTTTTAAACTGTTAACTAATTACTTAAAATACTGAATTTCAGAAGTGCATATTACTGAAATAGTTATTGAGAAATTTTTAGCTAGGACAGTTTGAGAAACAGACAAAAATTCCAAGTACATGTCATCAATACTGTAGGTCCTTCACACAGCACAAGAGACTGCACCTTCTGGGTCACCTATTTGAGTTCCAGAAATCCTTTAAAATTTTCTAACGTGAGATTTTCAGAAAAAAGCTGGACTTCACAGATAGCAAACTGCAGAACTCCAAATGACATTAGGTTCAAAAGAGAAACTGAGACCTGTCTGCTACGCATGAGTTATCACTGATTAATATCCTCATATGAGGTTACTCTCATAAGAAGCTATACTCCTATGCTGCCACAAAAGGATGGCAGAGCCATCACTTTATAAAAATTTGGTAGATACACACCTTTGAGAACTCAAAATGCTTAACAGTGCTCATTTTATGTAAAATGTCAGATCCTGGTAAGCCTCCACATGAAGCTCAAACTCACCCAGACCATCACCACTTCATTCAAATAAGGGGAAAGAACAGCCACAATGGCCACACAGCCTGTGGAAGGGTGCTGGAAATAAGAAAAAGCAGGAAGGAGAAAGTTTATTTTTCTAAATAATATCACTATCAAAGCGGTATGAATGGTTGCGAGTGAAAGGAAAGCTGGAAAGCACGAGGAAGGAAAACAGGTCACCACCTCCAGCCAAGAGGAGGATAAAGGGTAGAACTCTCCTTCCCAAGTTCTCCATACTCCACCACACAGAACTACAGATCAGCAGAACTCCAAATCTTCAGCAGCAGCACTTAAAGAATAAAAATTCTTCCCTTCAAAAAGCAGTTTCAACTCATCCCCATCTCTAGGCTTAAATAGGCTTTGGTCTGGCCTTCCTCATCTATCATTGTAATTTTCAAGATGCTTGGGTCTGACTTTTTGGAGAAGTAGTTACAGTATTTGAAAATCTGGTATTAAGAAATAAGGTACTAGTGAGTGGCTTGCTGTAACTTACAGTTCAGTGTCCAGCACAGATAAAGGCTAAAAGGGCAAAGCCTCAGAGGTACGTGGGACTAAGTGTTTTACTGCTACGCTTTCAACATACAAGAAGAAAGGAGACTGTCTTTATTGCCTGTATCATCATTCCATGGACACATTATACACATACTTGTAAAGGCAAATTTTAGATGAATCGGTTCTGATTATGTTGGAGAAAACAAGGAGGGTCAGGCTTTTGGGTACTGATTCTGTATCATCTACACAATACCTATTCCCTGGTGTTTCTCGTTCACTCCCTGTTTAGCAATGTATTAGCCCAGGAAGGTTGTTTTTCTTCACATAAACCCCAAGGACAAACAGAATTTCATTACTGCCTTATGGTCAAAACAGTTGACAAAGCCTTCTCAAAAAGTCACTTATTTCTCCTAAGGTAGTTGACGTCTAAATCCAGCTGGGAACCAATAAAAGTGACCCAAACTTTCCTTCTGTAGAATCTGCATTGTCTTATTTGACTACGCCACCACTGTTAACAAAGTCTAATTCTCTAGTAATGATACACAGCAAGCAGATAGGCACAACAGTTTCATGTAGATAAAATGAACAAAGAAAACAAACATTTCTTGATTTCGTATCTTATCACCCCCGTTTGCACAAATGGCAAAGTAAACCAAAATTCTTCCTGTGCACACAGTCCTTTGTCCTCAAAGGGCCGCCTAATCATATTCATGTCTAGAAATGAAACAAGATTTCAAAAGCTGTATTCACATGAAATCAACTATCTGATTTTTTTGTGTGTGGCAATTGCATCCTAAATTGGTTTACAGCTGGCTGTCTGCTTTCTCTTAGTTCAGGAAACTGATTATATGAACAGTTCTAAAATAACACATTTGAAATGAAATGGGAATTGATACTGAATACTCATTCCACATAGTGATACACAAGGGCGTCTTAGCTCCTTACCAGAATTATATTGATAGTTCCTCTATTACCCATGGAGGCTGCTTAATTTTTTCAGTTTTACTTATATTAAAGAGAAATGCTGATTTCTTAATACTGAATAATCAGGAATGGAAAACATATGTTGGAACTATTGTCACTGTCAGATGAAAGTAGAGAAATGCCAGGCTTTCAGAAGTGGAATGTACCATGAGAAACATTTTAAGCCTGTCACTGAATACAAGCAATATCATAAACAAGAGTTATTTACTAGTATTTGAGTATTACTTGGCATTTTGAATGTAATACCCTACACAAGTGAGAAGAAAAAAAGAAATCAAATCCTAAATGTGTTCGTGATACGAGTTTACGAAGCTAGTGTCACAAAACAGCCTGCTCGCTTTAATGCAAGTTACATGTCCTTCAGTCAGGATACTACTGGGCTAAGAACCCAAAATCTCTTAATACTGAATGATCAGGAATGGAAAACATGTTGGAACTATTGTCACTGTCAGATGAAAGTAGAGAAATGCCAGGCTTTCAGAAGTGGAATGTACCATGAGAAACATTTTAAGCCTGTCACTGAATACAAGCAATATCATAAACAAGAGTTATTTACTAGTATTTGAGTATTACTTGGCATTTTGAATGTAATACCCTACACAAGTGAGAAGAAAAAAAGAAATCAAATCCTAAATGTGTTCGTGATACGAGTTTACGAAGCTAGTGTCACAAAACAGCCTGCTCGCTTTAATGCAAGTTACATGTCCTTCAGTCAGGATACTACTGGGCTAAGAACCCAAAATCTCTGCAAAAGAATAAGTATGTGAACATACAGCAGGAGTTCACCGATTTGATATAATGTAAGATTAGCTGTATGGTGTTAAATACAATTTTAAACTATCTGATGCTTACTTTTTAAATGTGCAATTATTTTTATCTTCATATTAATAACAAAAAATAGTAAATTTAATCCAGAGATGAATTCAGAGGTGCAGTTTCATAACACCTAAGCAGAGCTGCACGCACACCACAGTAAAATCAACTTGTGTTAAGTATATATAACTCTCAATAATTCTCAGGTACAAATGGAAGAATAAAGTTATGGATTGAAGCAGTTAGCTGAATTCAGACAGCACAGGTAAACTTTCAGAGCAGTGCTGGGGGATCAGCTGTGTGACTCCCATTGATTTTAGTACAGGTTACTCAAGTCTTGTATTTATCCGCAGAACAAGTAAGGCAACAGAAATGGCTCCTAAAGTGCCTCCCCTAAGCTTCAGATGTTTAATGAGATCGATGGGGCCAAAGCACCGCGCTATACTTTAAAAAATTGAGTTTTAATGTTATTTCAGAGCAGCGCTTGGTACTTTTATAAGGCTGTAATGCATTTTCATTTTACCTGTATTGAAAAAAAGAGAATGGAGAACAGCAGGAAAGCAGCTATTCTAAGAAAGGAAGGCATAAAATGTAAACATAATGCAACAAAGAAGCAAATGAAGAAACTCTTCTTTTCCTTTATTAGAAATATGGGAAACAGATTGTGCTCATCTTGCCTAGGGCTAAGAGCCTCATTGCATGGAATTCAGCCAGGCTCTGCCACACAGCTCACTAAGGAGTTTTGCTGTGTTAGAGAGTAAACCAGATGGGATATTTGCTTCCAACAAGGTAATTCTAATGGAAATTGTTAAAAGTACTGTAAAAGAAACTTTTCAGCTTCATCTGCTATTTTATTGTGTGCAATGAGGGCAAGCAGAATGAAAAGCAGACTATAAAAACCAGAAAAAATTCAAAACATTAATCATTAACCACTTTTAGAATTTATCTGCCTCAGAACTCCATCTGCTTACATAAAGCACACACCAGGCTAAAGCTAGATCTCATACAGTAGCAGAGTTAGTATCGATAAAATACCTTAAAATTGTGTAGAGTGAGTAAGTCAAAATACCTGACCCAAAGGTCAGCCTGTAGCTTCATACAGCTTGAAGAAAAAATATGTAGCATGTCAACAGACTGATATGGTAAGACCATAACAGACACAGCCTTTTTGTTCAAGATCATTGAGACAATGTCTCATGCTCTTAAAAGACTCCATATTTTCCAGATGAGCTACAAAAGATAAAGAAGAAAGGAGATTAGTTATAGTTCCTGTTCTTGACGTCTTCTTGTAAATCTGACTAAGAATTTTTAAAGTCTAGTGCCCTAATCGTGCTAGAGCAAAAGGAAAGGTTTGTTGTGCCTTTTTTTATTTTATTTTTTAATCAATATCTTAGACTGTAGACCCTGAAAACTGTTCCTGGCAATAAACAGCTTTTTCAACATAGGCTACAAACATTTGATCACATACAAAAGATAAAGAAGAAAGGAGATTAGTTATAGTTCCTGTTCTTGACGGTCTTCTTGTAATCTGACTAAGAATTTTTAAAGTCTAGTGCCCTAATCGTGCTAGAGCAAAAGGAAAGGTTTGTTGTGCCTTTTTTTATTTTATTTTTTAATCAATATCTTAGACTGTAGACCCTGAAAACTGTTCCTGGCAATAAACAGCTTTTTCAACATAGGCTACAACCATTTGATCACAACAACAAATTTATCCTTACAGGAAGAAAAAAGGTAATAAAGGCAATATGTTGTAAACAAAGCAGCTTAGATACATATTGAACCTATTACTTCTGAGAAAAAGGGTCAATTATCATACAAAGACAAGCTCGTGCTTCAGCTATCCCCATCCAGTTTGCCAAGTAGAGGTACCTACAACTAAAAATCTACCATTAAAATGGGCAATATATGTATTTTTTTTTTAATCTTGCTCTCGGACTAAAAACTGCTCTAAGATCCTTTTTCTTTTTCAGGAACTGGTCTATATCAGACTTAGACATTCTAAACAGTCTTTGACTCTGTCCTGCCATGTTTCTTCAATCAGCCAGAGAGCAGACTGGAATGAAATTGATATGATTGGATAAAGGAAAATCAATTTTTTTTTCAACATTTAGTTTCAGTAATCTGATTATGAAGCTTTTAGTAATAGTGTAATTGCTTTGAAGTTCTGAACATATGTTTCCACTGAGAGTATTCCACAGAGGACACTGTATCAGAAAAGGGAAGAAATGCAAACATAAACGTACCAAAAATATTTCAGTTCATCAAAAAAAATTAAAATTGAAAGAAGAACCATGTGCCAGAGATGTAATATGATGTCCAATATGAACCACTTTCATTTCCATTATCCACAATCCCTTTTTTCAAACACCAGTGAGGAAAATGGAAAATACTTTTTCCATGACATCAAAGCACATTACCAGAAAGTTACAGGATTGGCACATTTTAAAAAAGGAAAACACACACAGAAAATGGCTAAGTCAGAAAGCAGCTGAACACTGTTCCTTGAATTTTGAAGGGAAAAATTCAATGAGTGCTAATACTTCCACTGATAGATCTTAGAGAAATAGCTCACACAGTAGTCTTGAAAAGCCCAGATATTTCAGTTTCTTGTGATTCCTACTCTTTTGAAGTTAACTAAATATCCTTAGCTCTATACACTGAAAGTTATTAAATCTGATATATTAGATCTGACACAAGACAGTTCTATTGTCTAAATTTACTAGAAAAAAAAAAGAATCAATGAACTAAGAGGGGAAATTCACCACTGAGCAAAACATTTAGAAATGCTAAACAAAAGATATAGAAAACAGCAGCACAAACAGGAAAATATTGGAAAAACAAAGAAAAGGAACTAGTGGAACTATGTCATCGTGCAGAAAAGCTTTACACTTTTAACAAAGCAACACAACCACACTTGCATTGGTCATCACAAGAGTGATGAACAAAACCAAGCATAACTTGTTTCTCAAAAGACGAATTTGCCTTTTTTATTTGTTTGTGGTTTTTATATATCACAAACAATTTACAAATCTAAATTAGTTTGCTTCATTGCTCATCTATGTCATCATAAGCAAGCTTAGTATGTAAGCCTACTGCTTTATATAGTACACCAAAAAAAAGACATTTGTAATGCCATGAGTAAGTTTTCACAGATAAACTAAAGCGAACGAGGATGTCTGACTCTTGTGATAACAAATGTATTGTTCATACCACCTTCACAAATAACACAGCACAACCAACACCTTTTGATGGCAACTGCTCTCTAAAAAGCTGTGTTTTCATTTCCTACACATGAATGTATTATAACCTTGCTGTCCTTTAAACTGCCATGGAATGATAAGCTCTTTCCTCAATTAGTATCTTCATTCATCTTTACCAGTTTCTGAAGCCCTTAAAAAGTACATCAAATCAACTTCTAAATGCTTTTCTTTCATATACTCTTGTCAGGATTGTGTACACTCTCAGTAGAAGGGTTTAGGCTTAGAGCTTGGAGGTAAAGACAAACTGTGACCTCAAATCATAAAAGAATGTCAAAAGAATTTCCAAAAGCATGGAACACAACAAAGCAAGTAAAAATATTTTTGTTGTTTTCTTACAAAAAGATCTATGCTATAGGGACAAATAATACACAACAAAAGAACTTTTGACATATACAGAAAATAAGCACACCATCCCATTGGTCAGATTTCCAAAATCCGGGTTAAAAAGGGAAAACATTAATGGCAAGGCACTCCTTGAGAACGTTCATTTGAAAACCAGCTTCCTTTTGTCATTTCAACTTAGCTCAAACCAGCTGAGTATAGAAAATCATCAGTCTTTAACAATCATAACTGGAATAAAGCTGAGAGGTGTGGGTTAAAAACTGCATGCAGGATCCAGGTAATTTATTTTGGAGATGTTTAATGGTCAACAGCCCATTATTCTTATTAGAGATGTGTGTGTGTCGTCGTCATTGTTTTCCCCTCTCCAAAAATAAATGGAGGAGAAAATAATGGCATATAATATCACAATTTCAGAGGTCTTCAGAGGGGATGAAAGCTTTAAAATAGTTTTAGAGTCAAAATTTAAAAATTTTCCTCCATTGTGATTGTTAGCATGAATAGAGGTATTAATTTCTGCAGACAGCCTCAAATGGTTCCAAAGTCCAAGAGAGAGCTTTTGCTGTAAAAATTTACTCCAACTGCTTAGACATAACAAAGCAGGAAAACAGTTAACATAGTTAATTTCTCTGAAGCATGTAATTTACAATGCCATTTCTTTTGGAAGACATTGTGATATATTTAGAAGGAACTGCTGGAGATTTTGTGGCTTACCCATGACAGGCACGTAGCCACCGTAAAAAAAAAGACATCACTGAAATGTCCTACATAAAGCTACCATGTACTTAATGCATCATAATTGTGACAAGTTATTTACTGAAATCTTTTGGCTGAATTCATGAGAATTCATTAATCAGACTGCCTTCTTTATAAGTGATGCATATTTACCAGCACATATACCAGCTACCACTGTACAGATTTCTTAAGGGCATGAAATAAAAGCCAGTCTCACGATTAAATGTTCATTAATTTCTACCCTTAAGATTGCTGAACTCGAATTTAATATTTGACTAATGGCTGGAGAACTTAAATGATTTCTCTTGTCTCTTGTCATTTTAACAGAGATTTTGTAATAACGTCGCAAATCTCTCAGTTATTTTCACACGCCTCAAAGAACAACTTCTGTGCTACAATTTTTCCTGGGTCAAATATTAACAATACTAATGTAGACGTGAACATGCTTATTGAGAAAAGTGATGCAACATAAGAGTTACTGCTTAAAAGCCAGTTTAGTACAATCAGGCAGACTTCAGTCTGCCTCAAAAAGTGCACAGCAATGAACTAATTCTTTCTTCATCTTGTCTGTTTTAGTCCTGAGGCTGGACAAGAGCGTACTGATGGATTTTTCTACATCAGATAAATCTGATGGATTTGTATCCTTATTTTGTAAGGTCATTCATCTTTCCACTCCTTTTGCACTGATCAAAATACAAAGGGACTGGGAGAGGCCTAAGGTACATTTGGAAACTGAAAAATTGTTAAAATATAGATTTCAAAGATCATAATTTACCACACTAAAATTTAGTTAATGATTATGAAGTAAGTCCTCATAAAATGCAAACATTTGCAAGATGCCACACACTATAGTTCAGAAGGGAGAAATCATGTATCGTGAAATAATTGACAATTATATAATTAAAGCTTGCCTGCTAATTATCTCCAACCGTTGTAGTAGCATTCTGTGAATTCTGGGTATATAGCTGCACATTTCTAACATTTCCATTTTTCCTTCTTTTTATGGAAAACTTCATACATCACTGGCTACATTTTGTGTTAGAAGTTGATTTTCAGTCCAACAATACTTATGTACAGTGCATCACAAAAAAAAAATCATTAAATAATAAAATTGAAAAGAATAAATTGTATCTCTTTTACATAAACCTGTTTGGCAAAGTAACAAAAGTTTCCACTAATGGTTTTACTCTCCCTTGTGCTTCTACTAAATATAGGAACCTGAAAAACCTGCACCATTCTCAGTATTGTTTGCTTCTGTGGCCTGACCACTTAAGCAACTGACAGTTCCATGATACAGTGTATGCTAGTCCAAATAATTTATTTCAGTAATGGGGATATATGTGTTTCCAATTACGAAAGCTACTCCACCTCTTGAGGCAATGTTAGCAAAACAGAATCCAGTAACAACTTCGGCTGTCAATGTATCTACAAGAGACACATGCATTACTTTGGCAGGGACTCTTAAGCAGTAGCATTTGCTGTTATGCGTTCCAAAATATTTTTAAATTTCCATATTTTGTTAGCATAGGCCTTTTCCTAATTGTTTCTGTGAATAAGTGGAATTTGAATTCTTAATTTTATTCTCATCTCACAGATAGGCTGGACCAAATGTTTTGGCAATGGATACTATATTTACACATTATGTATGCAAGAATTTATCTTTCCTGCTACAAAAGTTGTTTTCAGTTTATCTTTCTTTGTCACTCCGAAAAAGAAGATAGGAATTTAAATATAATCTTCTCCTTTATAATGCCTTTTGTCCAAAGGACTGTGAAATCCTTTGTCAGCTCTGGATATATTCCCACTGTCAGCAGGAGCTGAGCATACTCCGCAACAACTGAGGGTGAAGATGCACAAGAAGGACTAAACACAGGAAGGACTAAACAGATCAAAAAGCACCCTGCTAAAATTATTTAGTCCCATTTTTGCTACCTCCTCCTACATTTTCCACTTATCTTGAGCCAACTTCGGTGTTCACTGGGCCCTTCTCTGAGGATGACATCCAGCAAAAATGGACAGATTTTTTGCTACAATAGCAAGTTGAATTAGTTCAACAGTCAAATTAGTAATATGGTCAGTGAGAGGAATGAGGCAGGATGCACAGATGGCAGCAGAGAATGGGAGGGAAGAGCAAGGGAAAAAGAAATGGTAGCAAAACGTTTTCATGACTGATTCAGCTAGATCAGAAGTCACATACACAACCCTATCACAACAAGAATTTAGCACAATACAGAGTCAGGTCTTAAATTAACATACATACACATCATCCACTCACCATTCTGTTTACAGATATACCACTAGGTAACCAGATAATACAGAAAAGGATGGGGATTTTGGCAATGGGAAATAATTTTAAGAAACTGCCAGATTGATATTCTATCTGTAGGGCCCTATCTGATAGACTCAAAAAACTGCATCAGAACACCCTTAGCCACTGCTTAATTAGTCTCTAATGTGTCTTGATATTACAATACTGTTATTTTGTGGCCATTTTAAAAAAACAAACAAACAACAAATCAACCAACCAAACCAAAAAAACAAAAACCACTTTCCTCCCCCCTTGCTACTTTTCATTCAAAAAGAAATCCAAGCAAAAAGTCTTCCCTTCCCTCTTCAAGGAAACAAAGAAATCCAGAATGCTCACATATACCTAACAGAAACCAGATATCTTTTGAAGATAACCTATTTCATATGATACTAACTTTCTAAAACCTTGCTGATAGAGCCATAACAAAGCATTTTGTAGGAAAATAATCAATAAAATATAAATCCAGTAAAACACACAATGTTTCATGATGCAGTTCTGTATATACAGTACAATACAGTTACCCTAGCAGAAGGAAAAAAGGCTCAAAACAACCCCAGCTAAACAGGTCATGCATATGAAATGTGAGTAGTCTTCAATATTCCGAGATTTAGGTTTTGTTTAATCAAATTAACCATCAGAAAGATTATTCCACATGTTCGTGAAGTAAGTGTAATAGTGAGCTACAACTCAAACTATTATTCCAGTGAAAAGTACGTATTGTAGTGGAACTATCCATGGTATTACATAAACTGAAATAGAACAGCAAGATGACAACAATAAAAGAAAGAAACCCAAAATTGCAGCACGAGATCATGAAAATATCTAAGTAGACAATTCCCAAAATATCTTCCCTTTGGTTGCTAAGCTGGCACCATTATTTTCTAGTCTGAATTCATTCAGAGAAATTCTGAAAGAGTTTATTCTCATTTTGCTTCCTCAAGGTGATTTTCATAACAATGAGAAATAGAAATATTTATGCAGAAAGTAAAGATTCCAACACACTGAAAAAGAGTGCAACACAGAGGAGTGATCGGTCATCCAGATAGCTAAAACTTTCACCCAGGCTCCCATTCTCCCTGAACTTGACTACTGCTGTATGAATCATATTTCACTGCCAAAGTGAAAATGTTCGCAACCTGTCCCTACTACCACCTTCATCTCTCATTCACTACAGAAATGCTGACCTGCCAATGTTAACTATCTAGAGCCCATCTTCTACATTTTTGAAAGAGTTTGGAGCCTTCTCCCATGTTTTTTATTCTTTGAGAGGTATTTCCTGAAAAATTCCACAAAGCTGCCCTAGTATCTTCTTTCAAATTCAGTTTTAATCTTTTTTTCTGTAATACTTATTGAAAACTCAAGAACAGGTTTTCAGGAAGGTAACATTATTGCCAATGTTGTTGACTGAGAAATAGCTCAGCCAGTCCAATGGTGGGTTGTCACTTCCCTTGCACCAACACTGGTTCTCAGCTGATCCAATGGTAAGCAGATATAGGGTATGAAATGAAAAAAAAAAAACAAACCCAAACCAAAAGCAAACCAAAACACAAAACAAAAGCCTCCCATGCCCCTAAGTAAGTGGGTTTTTTGACAACCCAGGTCACTTAACTAGCTCACTCTGGAGTCACATGAATATCAATGTCAGCTCAAGGAACACATGGTTGGGTAGTAAGGGGGAAGGGAGGGCACCAAAATGTCCTCCTTTACGTGGCAATCAGCTGCACTACACCATTTGTATGTGACTTGGCAATTTAAAGGGTCAAGCAATAAAACAGCATTAAGGGATGTCCCTTTAGTTACACCACATAACTTTCACGTCACCATACTGTGAACCAACCCAGGGAGTTGACCCAGATGAAAAAGAAACTATTTCTTCTGGATTTTTTTATTTCACAGTGTGCCTGAACAGACAATTGCTCCGCTGCAACTGAAAGATTAGTTTGCTGCTGTAAGGGCAGGAATGAGGAGTGTACAGCAATACCTAAAGACAGCACTGCTGTAGCATAGTTTTTAATATGAAAACAAAGCCTCATAGTAACCTATGTTTTGAGTGCACATATTAACCTTCATCCGTCTCCTGTGTTATACCTACAGTACTTAGCACAGGTACGGTAGTTTTTTGTTCTGTATTCATAAAACTCTCAGGTACTGTGGTGCTACAAATAAAAAGTTTAAATGCCTGGAACAATTCCTCATGAAACAGATATATTCATACATTGAATCTGCAACTTGTTATTGTGGGTTTTTTTCCCCTCTAACACATAAAATAGAAGTATCTGAAGCAGCTGTTTATCAACAGTGTGTACTCTGCTGAGCAATGGGCTTTTTTCCTTGTTTTAAAATATATTTCCATGGTCTAATTTTAAAATTGTTGGGGTTTTTATGGGGAAAAGAAGTTGGGGAACCAACTATGCACTGAATTTCCACTGGATTTATTTTGCCTTTTAATTAAACCTTTAAGAAGCCTACTTAATCCTGCCATCTAAAAAGAAAAAAAAAAATTGAAAACTATTTAAGTTACAGAACTGCTGGCTTCCCATGGTAAGAATAATATAAAATATCAAATAACATTAGACCATGTTAGCTTTGTCTCTTCTTCCAAATTTTAACATAAGTATTCACTGATTTCACTAGTACTTGCTTGACGTAACAGTGAAACAGTAATTTGATTAATTTTTATTTATAAAAGGGCAACATTATTGTGACAAGGTACCAACATAGAAGCTATATGCTGCTAAACAGCTGCAAAAAGGGTTACTTGCTGTTTATGATAGTCTGTGACTAGAACTCGAAGACACATTCCCTGTTACTATCTTGAACTTCTTTACCACAGGATAGAAATTGGCAACGCTGCATCAAATTAGAGAGCTGTAAATTTTTGCTACTGAAAAACTTCTCTTATCAAATTAACTTAGGTACACAAGCCTCTGGGAGGTTTTTGTCCAGTTCTTGTCAACCCACAAAGACTATCTCGTATCATCTTCAAAACAACACCAGTGTATTATGCTTTCTGACCAATCTGTCTTCCTGACACTGATACCAATATGGAAGAAGTGCAAACAGGAAATTGGAAATGCTAGGAGGTCAACTGATGTCTTTCAGTGCTTACTTAAAAATAAGAAGCTCTCAGCTTGATTAAATCCTCATATTTAGGTGACCACCTTT
>NW_008794009.1:1486134-1488742 GCF_000699145.1 Aptenodytes forsteri
ATAAATAAAACACAACTATACTAAGCAGACCGCAAGCCCTATTGTTATTACCTATATTTTTTCTTTCCAAAATTACCTCTAATAATTTTCTGTAATTGCTAATTTAAAAAACTTTTACTGACTGTTAATCAATGAATAGCTAATTACTTAAGTCAACCAAAAGGTATTTCATACGTGAAATCTTCATTGCAAATAATAAATAAAATCCACAACTATACTAAGCAGACCACAAGCCCTATTGTTATTACCTATATTTTTTCTTTCCAAAGTAAATTACCTCTAATAATTTTCTGTAATTGCTAATTTAAAAAACTTTTACTGAAAATTAATCAATGAATAGCTAATTACTTAAGTCAACCAAAAGGTATTTCATACGTGAAATCTTCATTGCAAAATATGTTATCAATTCCATTAGTTCCTGCCTTACAAGAACAACCACGCTCTCCTTCTAAACACATATTTAAATATAACCCTCTCACCATTTCCTCATGTCTTTTACTTCATGACTATATCATTAGTTAACATTGATTTTGAGCTCCCCTTTTAGCGGTAGAAAACAATTGGCCTTAAAATTATCATCAATAACCATTCTAAAATAACAAGAAGAAGTTGTATGTAAGCTAGCTGCAAACTCATTGTGGAATACATTTCATAAATACTTCAGGCCCTGTTCTATATTCTTTATGCGTCCTCATGAAAACTCTCCAACGTTTCGACAGAGCACTACCAACAGCTCCTTGCGGAGCAGCAGAACTATGACACTAGCAATAACAGACAAGCACAGAGCAATGCATCCACATGGAGGTTGTACTGAGTTTATTTATCAGACCTTACAGAGTTCAGCCAGTTTAAAAAAAAAAATCAGACTAAAATTGTCTAACATTGTTATACAGATAAGCCTGTATTTAAAACAAAAATGAAGACCTAACATTGCGATCTTCAGTATAAACATTTTTTCTGCTCTGACCAAGGTAGAAGAATGCAATCTAGTATTTTACCAATGTCACCTCTATCAAAAATGCTAGGAAAACGTTATCTTTCAAATATCGAAACAGATAAAAATGTTTTAAGAAACTGTGAAACAAATTTGTGAAAACTTCTGGACAAATGGCTGAGCAAATTATTGTTTTTTTCCAACAGAACATGATTTTCACCTTTTTGCCAGATCTAAATGTCAAATTTAAAGCACCATATTAATACCACAAGTACCAGTCTTAACCTTCAACTCATGATCTAAACATAGGTCTTTCACCCTACTGTAAAGCTAGTGCTGCTTAAAACTTGTGCTCTCTATGTACAACTCCAGTGGGTTTCTGCTGCTCTCTGAAAATCTAAGCATACTCTGCCTGGGGCTACTCTCTTTATGTTAAGTCAAAAAGATGATACAGTTAAGCTGTTTAGAACTTACATGCATGTCAGTATAGTCCAAAAAGGTATGTTAAAACAATTGAAACATAAGGCAAAAGTGTGCGAGTATTCATACCTTATCAATTCTGGCACAGGCACCTTGGAGCCACTATCAGGACAGAATTTACAATAAGTAATCAAATATTATTTTCTGCCAAAACCTCAGGTTTGGTTAAGATTTTATCCAAGATTTTTTCTTGTTCTTGACCACATGACAGAGTAAGCTCTGGGCATCAGCACAGTTAGTGTTGTTTAGGGCACCCAACTGCTGGAGGCTGCAAAACAGCCCTAGTAAGGTTGATCTCGATCACCGCTTTGTGTGTGTCCAAGCAGTAGTATTGTTGATCAGGGAAAAAGCTGCTGCAAGGAGTCACCAGCAGACCCTACCCCCACACCAGCCACAAACCCTGAAAATGTGCTCTCAAGGCAACTAACCAGCCTGGCATTACGAGACAGAGAGAGCAGGTGGTGGCAACTCCAGCTAGTGCTCATCAGGCCTCTAGGCTTATCCCTTTTCTCTCCATTGGACACAATTTACCATTAAACTCATGCTTCCTAAATTTCACTGCCTACACTGCTGAAAAGCTTTGAACTAGCTGCAACAGATAGATGTTTCCACTGTGCTTCCACTGAAGCACAATGAAGCCACTAAGAAAATGTGAATGCAGAAAAAACTGGGGCATAGGAAGCAAAGTGACAAAAAAAGAGACACAAATCTGGAAATATGACATGCAGTCTCATAAGCTTAAGGTAAATGGTAGTATAGAAGTTGTCCACAGAAATGCTTTCATCTACGGTAAACTCCTTTGAGGACTGGCTGACAGAAGACCATGAAGTCAAGCCAGCACGGATTCATGAGAGGCAGGTCCTGCTTGACCAACCTGATCTCCTTCTATGACCAGGTGACCCGCCTAGTGGATGAGGGAAAGGCTGTGGATGTGGTCTACCTGGACTTCAGCAAGGCCTCTGACACCGTCTCCCACAGCATTCTCCTCAAGAAGCTGGCGGCTCACGGCTTAGACAGGTGGACTCTGCGCTGGGTCAAAAACTGGCTGGACGGCCGGGCCCAGAGAGTTGTGGTGAATGGAGTTCAATCCAGTTGGTGGCCGGTCACGAGCGGTGTTCCCCAGGGCTCAGTTTTGGGGCCGGTCTTGTTCAATATCTTTATCAATGATCTGGATGAGGGGATCGAGTGCACCCT
>NW_008794009.1:1489375-1493219 GCF_000699145.1 Aptenodytes forsteri
GTTGCGCCAGGGGAGGTTTAGATTGGACGTGAGGAAAAATTTCTTTACTGAAAGAGTGGTGAAACATTGGAACCGGCTGCCCAGGGCAGTGGTTGAGTCCCCATCCCTGGAGGTATTTAAAAGACGCGTAGAAGATGAGGCAAGGGACATGGTTTAGTGGGCATGGTGGTGTTGGGTCGATGGTTGGACTCGATGATCTTGGAGGTCTTTTCCAGCCTCAATGATTCTATGATTCTAAGTACGACACAGGTCCTTCAAGCAGCGGATATTCAGCTCATTTTACACGCATCGCTGTTACAAATATGGAAAGCAGCATGAATTTTGCTCCCCAATGGTCAGTAACTTATGCAAGGATTCCCGTCTCGCATCAGTCAGAATATATACATATAGTATTCTGTAGTCAAAATGAAAAACACTAACTTAAACACTCCTTCATTTATATAATTATTTTTCATTATTAAAATAAAATTAAATAAATTTCTATAGAGAAGTTTCCTGAAATCCTTAACTGAATAGCCCATCAGCAAGTAGTGCAAATAAATTGTAACTTTAAAAAAAGCGACATACGCATAAGCGAAAGGACTGCTGAGGAGGAATTCTCGCAACTTCACTTAGAAGTGAAGCACATTACAGAACAATCTTCTAAAAGCATTTATAAAAGCAAGAGCTGCCTTTACCATTTACCTTGATAAATACTTCTAAAGATATACTCAAGAATTAGAATTCCAGAAGCACTCATGAACTCGGTGCAGTACCACGCATGTGCCAGCTGCCATGGACTTTCTAGACAAATTTGTCTGTGGAATTTCTACACAAATTGACTGTTACATAATTAACTTGCTGTTACGATATTCTAAATGCAGATGTCACACATATGAAAATTAATACAGTTACATATCTTAAAGGCCTCCCTCAAGGAATAACCTCTTACTGAAAATAAGTATATACTAATTTTTTTTTCCTTCAGGTAGTATGTTAGCACTCAGTAATTCATTTATAAGCAAATCTTTCTCCACAAATCTCTGTTCAGTCAACAAAAACTAACAAGGCAGAAGAACGTAATAACAAGCAGGATGGGAAATCATACGAAAACTATTAAAAGCCAGTCATACAGGTCAACTGTCTAACCTCTTCTGGAACGATAGGTGCTATGGAAAAAATCTTCCTCAGCAAAATATCTTAAAAAATTTCATGGGGGGGGGGGGGAGGAGGAGGAGGGAGTAAAAATAAAAAGTTCAAAGAAGAACCATGAGCATGGTCAAACTCTTAGAGGAAGATGGAGCCAAAAGGTTCACCTATTTCACTGGACAAAAAATAAGAATAAAAACAGAGAGAAGAATAAGAAAGAATAAGAAAAAACAGTAATAGTAATATGTTAATCAGGTTTGTTCTCCCTATTTCATAGCACAAAAACAAAGGGACATAAAGTAAGAGATAGGAAATTAAAAATCAATTAAAGAAATTATCACGTTGCACAATTATATTGTAGAATTCTTTGCCACAAGAACTCATGAGAACATAAAGCATTTTCAGAGATATGAAACTGTAAAACATTTTCAAAAATATACTACAGGATAATTCTTTAAAAACTGAGGTCAAAAAATTGGGCACAGATTACACAAATTATTTCACCCTTCCGCTCCCGCACCCAATTTTGCCATGGTATTCCTAGCTCATAAGTGTTTAGAGGAGACTTTTCAGAAAGCAGGAAATTGGACTAGTCTCTACATCATATGCTTTGAAGACTAGTCTCTACATCATATGCTTTGAAGACAATTCTTGTATTTTCAGACTTTGAAGACTAGTCTCTACATCATATGCTTTGAAGACTAGTCTCTACATCATATGCTTTGAAGACAATTCTTGTATTTTCAGAGTCGTTTTTTTCCCCCACTTTTTTTTTTCTTCACTAAAACAACAGGTTTGCTGCTTAATCATTTAAGATTGCAACTCATGTAAAGCTGTGTTTATAAATTTGCAACTAATTGGGATGTACATTTCATAATCAGTATTCACAAACATTTCCGTCTGCCACAGTGAAAATAAAATTATAATTCCTGAGTCATATAAATGTTATCTTCATGCGCAGTAAGTAAACATTTAGATTTCAGTATGAGGGCTAGACGCATCAACTCTGTAACCACATGGGCAGTCCCTTATGTACACTCAACTTACTTTTCTAAAGCATTCAAAACCAAACACACACTGCAGTTCTGTAAACACACGTATTTTATATACTATAGCAAGACATCAAATCAGCAGAGATAACATTACAAGGTGAAAGATGGTGGAATACCTGACCCTCTGTGCTTTCCTTAAGCCGAGCCTTTAATTTAAAATATTTTCTGCTACATAAGAAAAAAAAAATAGTCCAAATTACAAGAAAACCCAGTAAGTAAGGTCCCACAACTAAGAAGAGATCATTTGCATAAATATTTATACAGACTGAAAATACCACATAAATAACTGCTTTTAACTTTCTTTTTAGCTTTTGCAAAGCTTAAAGAAAAAGAACATTACCCAAATACTTGAGTTCATATACTGCTATGGAAAAAGTATGTCTAGCTGAAAGACCCATAGGATTGTTGGACACTTTTGAGATGTTTAATTTAAAAACAAATATTTTGACAACAAACTGCATGCCTTTCCACTTGATCAGGTCTTAGGTAGACAGCAACTATGGCACCTACACTGAAGATGAAACAGCGAGCCTGAAGAAGGCAAGGAATTGTTAAAATACAAGCGCATCTACTACATTTTATAGCTTTTATGTTAAAGAATTCACAAAATTGAGAAAGTGAAAGCAAGATGAAGTGTGTAATGAGAGGGAAGGACTACAGAAAGGATCCTGTAATTTCTGGGAGTCCCTAGGTATGGATTCATCTTACAAATAACAAGAAAACCCACTGCTGAAACAACCAATTCACATGTCATACCAGCATTAGATAGGTACAGAAGCCAACTCAAGGACCAAATGGCCGAGCTCCCAACATGATTAGGCCCAAGTTGCTTCTTTTTCAGATCACTGCCAGCAAGTACCATGCCAGACCAATAACGTGTATATATATACCGGGCAAGGCCAAAAGGGTTCACAAATCACATAAACCTTGCCCAACAGTATTTACAATCGATATACTGAGGGGAACTAAAAAATAATTTTAAAATGACCTCAATCACAAGCCCTGGGCTGGCCGTTGGTGGGTCATCCCGCACCAGAGAGGTGAAGAAGGAGAGCATTGACCCCTCAGCACTTTGACCCTCGAGTTCTCTGCACGGCTCCGCCAAGCGCTGAAAGCAAGATGAAGTGTGTAATGAGAGGGAAGGACTACAGAAAGGATCCTGTAATTTCTGGGAGTCCCTAGGTATGGATTCATCTTACAAATAACAAGAAAACCCACTGCTGAAACAACCAATTCACATGTCATACCAGCATTAGATAGGTACAGAAGCCAACTCAAGGACCAAATGGCCGAGCTCCCAACATGATTAGGCCCAAGTTGCTTCTTTTTCAGATCACTGCCAGCAAGTACCATGCCAGACCAATAACGTGTATATATATACCGGGCAAGGCCAAAAGGGTTCACAAATCACATAAACCTTGCCCAACAGTATTTACAATCGATATACTGAGGGGAACTAAAAAATAATTTTAAAATGACCTCAATCACAAGCCCTGGGCTGGCCGTTGGTGGGTCATCCCGCACCAGAGAGGTGAAGAAGGAGAGCATTGACCCCTCAGCACTTTTGACCCTCAGTTCTCTGCACGGCCCCGCCAAGCGCACGAAGTGCTTTAACCAGAGGCGCAGTAACGAAAGCGGGCGAGGGCACAGCCCAGCCCCCAGCC
>NW_008794009.1:1493655-1526001 GCF_000699145.1 Aptenodytes forsteri
GAGGACGAGCTGGGATGCAGAAGGGGGCTGGGGGGGAGCGAGGGACGGGGGACGAGGCGCAGGCGAGGAGGCCTGTCAGGGGCAGGGAAGGCGCGGGAGGGGGGTGTTCGGGGGTGTCGCTGGTTGGGAAGGGGACAGAGGCAGACGTACTGCGTTTTCTAACTTATTGGGGGCGGGGCGTTGATGTTTGTTTGTTTTTTCCAGTCTGTATTTTGCTTCTTGTCCGTCGAGGACGCTGGTGGGGAGATGGTAGTGGAGAAAGCGGGCTCAAGCCCCTCAAAGCCCGTAGGTGACAGGTGTCCCCAGCAGCAGGAGCCTCTGGGGCACGTGAAGAAAAGCAAGCAGCAGGTCTCCGACGGATTCACTGTTAAAGCCATGATGAAAAACACTGTGGTATGTTTGCTGCTACTATAGAGGTGATGTTAATTACTTCACTCTCACGTGTCCAGGAAGCATAGCGAGTTAGAGATGGGGATAAAGCATGTCAGGAAGGTGCGTGAGTTGCTAAAACTTTATCTGGAGTTTGCTGGTTGCTGAAATTACCTTCAGGCTTTACAGAAGTATTATCATAAGGTAACTGTCGATGCCTGTGGAAGCTGTGGTGCTTTGTATATTGCTTTGGTGCCACAATTTTTCTGTATTGTTTTGTATTGGCAATGCACATTCCATTAAACTGTCAGCCTATAGAATTGTGTGCAAGGCTTATTACATCGCAAAATGCTGTCAAATGATACTGTGGTATCATTTTGTGTTTTCATATACTGGCACAGTGTGGTATAAATTTGATGTGAATGTCACATAGGACAGCAAAGATGTGGAAAATACATTCATTTTTAAAATAAGCTTGAAAAATAATAAAAAGCTTCCACACAGTATAGGAGCAAACCAAACTGGAAACAAACATTAGTTCTTCATCTCATAGTTCAAAGACAAAGAGGAGTTGATCCAGCAAGCTTCACTTTCAGTAACAGTCCTGATTTCTAACAAATTTAGAGGTATGTGAGTGAAAATACTAGGATAAAGGCCTTTCAAATTGCTTTATATTGCTTTATTTGTCTACTTTTGTCAGATTTTAGGAATAAAAAAAGCTTCAGCTAGTACAGAATGCAAATGTTCAACATGTAAGTGGATGAGCTAATATGAGCACACATCTGTGCTTAAACTCCTGAATTGTATTTTTCTTTATTTGGACACAGTTCAAGGTGTTAGCAAAGTCTTGTGTTCTCAGGGTTTTTTTAATTCTATATATTATTCTGACAACAGTTATGAAATATGTTACTTCCGTTGTTTTGCTGAAACAGTCTTCCTGGAGCAGTCTCTCTGGACTTTTAATCTGTAAGAGCATCCTCTTAAAAACCCAACAAGTCCATCTTTAAACAAATTTTAAATGGAGTAGAAATTGTGTACATTAAAAACTTTCTCCTTATTAGTAAAACTAAAACATGTTTCACCTTAGTGGAAAGAATATAAGGCGAAAACAACCAAAAAACTCCTTTGTTTTAAAGATTGGTTGGTTGGTTTGTTTTTAATTCTAGAGATATGTGGAATAGACTATAACACTTCAGCGAGTTTAAGGATTAATTTTTAAAAGACATTTCCTCTTCTCTGGACAAAATTCAAGTCATGGATATTTGCACATACTTGTTTACACCTTCATATATAAAAGACGCTTGATTTCATCTAGAAGAATCAGCAGTTTCAGTGGGATTTGAGAAATATATATTCATTTAAAAAAAGGAGCTTTGGCTTGTGAACGTAACTAGCTGAGTTTAATCAGAATCTAAGTTTTCTTTTAAATATTTATAGTTTTCAGTTTTATGGCTGCAACTCTAACTTCCTAAACATTAACAGAATGTTAAATCATGTGGTACTGTCATTAAGCAACAGCAAACAGGTAAATCTGCTGCCTTTGGATGTACTCATTGAATCATAGAAATGATGTTTTTTGGCATGGACCTCTGGAGATCATCTAACCCAACTTCCCATTTGAAGTGGGCCTGTGACTAGCACTAGATCAGGTCAATCATGGGTTTCCCTAGCTAAGCTGTGAAACCCTCCAACATCAGAGATTCCCTGACCTCTCCGGGCAACCTGTTTCATGGCTGCCCTGCCTGCCTGCCCCTCTGCCTGACCCCTCGGCACCCTGTCAGAGGCAGGGTTAACAGTGTTCTGACCCGCTCCACAGGTTCTGCTCATAACTGGATAGGAAGCAGTGAAACTGTCCTGGAAGATTCGAAGTGCCAGGGCTGTGTTTTGTAAAAGCTCTGAGTGGGGACAGGCAGCCACTGGAATCATTTCCCAGGGGTCAGTGTGCAAAAAATCAGGATAGAGTAAGGAATATCTCACTGCCACTCTGTGCAGAAGAGGGTGTCCCTTTTCTCTTTTCCAACAACTGATTAAAAGGAGCTTCAGATTTATTAAGTACTCGCTTGTCAGAGGTTGACATCATGGATGAAGTTCTCGTGGAAGGCTTAGGAGTTGATTGGTGGGTTGAAAGCACAGCAGGCAAATATAGTTAAGACATGGTAATTCTTTCTGTTAACAGCATGACAAGGCACAGGGTTGTCAGCAATGTGTTCAGCATCTGCAGGTCAAACAACTAGGTACAGATTAATAGCCTTTGGTGCAAGCATACAGTGGGTCTTAAACTCTTAGCATAGAGTCTAACAGGTTACCATTATGCATATATAACTGTAAATATTGTAGTAAAGGTTCCAGAATTCTTTGATGTTGCTTGTGCAAAGAGCGTTTTACTAAGCCATTTTTCATGAAAGCTGCTGGATAAAGTTTTCTTCTCAAGTCTGCTTTCATAGCCAGTAGTAAGTACAGAAATTAAGTACATACAATATTCAAGACTTTTCTCAGCTCTGGCTAAATCTAAAATTTACTTACTGAAATACATTACTTAATACTAACCAAAAAAATTGTTCCTGAACTGAAGAAAGTGTTTTGGTTTATGTTATTCCAAAACTGTAAATTCATATAGCAGTTTAGATTAAGAGCAAGATCCAATAAAGGTCTTCTACACTAACAAGCTAGATACTGTGACATTTACATTTTAATTGTTTTGCCCTCCAAGTGGAATCAGGAATGCCATGTTATGTGCTCATACTTCACATGTACTGCTTGGGTAGAATTAGGAATATAATTATAAATTAATATGCAGACTAGCAAGTAGAAAAGTGTCTGTACATGAATGTGGACAGCTGGAAGATACCTCTGTTCACTTCTGATCCTCTCCAAATGGTAATTTTTCCTATTTTCTGCAACTGTACATGAGAGAATAAAGTGTTAGTGCCCCCTTTTCTGTAATAAACTAGTGGCAAAAGCACTTTTTCAAGGAGAGGATTAATTGTATTACTTAAATGGAACTGGAGAAAGGGAATTCCAGTCTTTCTCCCAACTTTTAAAAGATTCTTAACCAACAAGTTATAAGATTACTGAGGTGAAAAAGATTGCAGAGGGAAAAGTCTCCACATGTCCTTTCAAAGTGCTGTTACTGGGCTGCAAAGAGTTAAGATTCACAGGGCTAGAAAGTGGCAGGGTAGAAAACTCACTAGACTATATTTTAATCCATGCATCATTCATGCAGGAGTTTTGGAAGCTTTGGGTTTTGGAATTTTATGTCCATCATTGCTTGCTAGAATGGGTCTGATGTTTTTGGAGTAGAACTGGAACTTAAGACATCCCCTCCTGTGTGCTGAGCCAATAAAGCTACGAAAGGTTGTTCTTTTTCTTTCTGTTTTTCCTGAACCTTGAATTCCTTACTACAGAACGGCAGCGCTTCAGCAGGAAAGGAGGAGTTTATCTTTCTTCTACAGGTCCCCCTTTAGTAACATTATTGCCAGGTAAGTTGAAGTATCCTTCTGCAGCATATGAATTTGAACTCCTGTGGCCAGAGCACTGAATTTGGATTTTCTTCCTGGCTTAGTGTGTAAACTAGTAGGTTTTATATAGAAAATATCACTATTACATCCATCTGTGTTCCATGAAAGCATTCAGAAACTGCTACACAGAATGGGCCACATCCAGCCTTTGTGTAAGGGATAAAGTGAGAATGTGTACTAGATAGCCTTAGAAGGGGAGTGATGCTAAGAATTGTTTTGTTCCTGGATTTCAAAAACCAAAGCAGAACTATTCACAACCTGGGAGAGTCTTAGCTATGTGCAGAAGCACAGCTCCCATCTCCTAAAAGAAGTGTAATTGTTTATAAGCAGAAAAAAAGGTTATTTAGATTGCAGTTCTGGATTTTCATCCTTCTGTTCCTCATTTAGGAGTCTACAGTCTGTATGTATTGGAATGAGTTCTGAATCTTTATTTTTTAAACTCCTCTTTCAAGCCATTATCAGTAATGTGTGTTGTGAAGGACTTTCCTACCCTTTACCCTTTGATAATAACTCAGAGCAAGGGTTTCATTTTAACCATAGAGATAATGTGATTTGTTTACATTCTGAAACTTGTGATTTGATACTCTATTTATATTCATCCACATTGTGTAACTAAAACTACTTTTGTTATTTCCCTTGTAGTTTTAACAGTTTCTGATCTGATTTTAAGGCTATAGGAAAGCATTGTTTACAAGAAAAAAGTTTTACCTTTCTATTATAATAGCTTATTTATTGGAAAAGGCAGTATGTTTTGGGGCAAGTAGATGTCAAGTTAAAGGAATGTTTTGGTAAGTGTTTATTGGGCAGTAGTATGCCTATCTTGGAGGAACTCCTCCAGTTTAACAATAGCAATTTTGTACAATGTACAAGTATACTTCACTGAACGCTGTGAGTCAATTTAAACTGTCAGTGCTTTGGAAGGCAGTCCTGTCTTCTTCCTGTTTCAGGCTGTTTATTACTGCTGCCCCTTATTATGCCCACATTTGTACAATGTTGGCTGATCAGGGAGCTGATCCTGCTGAAAAATGCTCCAGCCTGTTTAAGCTAACAGTGTCAAACTTAAGTCTTTGGGATTGAGGCAAGCAAAGCTTCTGCTACCACCAGGCTCCTCTGTCCTGCCCTCCTCCCTGTCCTGACTGCATGCTTCCGTCTCCCCTTTTGCATTTACATGGGTGTTTCTTGCAACTACATAGGAGGTTGGATCCGCTCTAACAGTTGTTAAGTTAACATATGCAAGGAGGAGGCGGAACAGGAATATGTTGTGAGCACAAGCTGTGTGGGTGGGAATGTCCCTCTCGGCAACATCATGGTCTTAATTCATTTAAAACCAGTTAGGAAACTGAGTTCTAGTAGAGTAATTCCGCAAGCATTTAAAGCAGCATAAACTTGCACCACAATTGAAAGGTGTGTTTTTCATCCGTGGACATTTATTCTTTGCGCAATATAAACTTTTGCATGGCCGTGCAGTGAACTAGAATGGGGTCTTGGTTAAACCTAGATTAAAAGCAGCTTGGCATTTTTTTCAGAGCCATGCAGACTTGACATACAATTCGGTAACAGTGCAAACTAACAACAGTTGTGGCTGCTACAGCCCTGCCTGCTTCTGCTGCATATTTGTACCTCCTCCTTTGTGCCAATACACGTAGTAATGCAACTGAATTGATGGGGCACTTCAACTGCATTAGATCCAAACATGAAAAGCTTCAATGCAAGGAGGTTTTTATTTCCCCTCATAAAGTTATGTTCCTTTCCAATTCTGTGCTTGTTTTTACTGTAATGACCACATTGATAGTTTAATGTAAAAGCAGAATACACAGGAAAAATACTAATGCTTAAGACCATAATGTCCTCTAAAAGCCTGTATTTCATATTATGTTTTCCAGCTATAACTTACATGGCTTAATCATACTGCTCTTGTTATTTTGAAAGACTTTAAAATCAGCCCTTAATTTTTGCAAATGTGCGGGAAGGTTGATATTGTTCATAGTTGCAGTGCTAAGATGATAAGATTTGTCTAATATCCTCAAGCATGAAGAAATCTTGCTGTTTCATTTACGAAAATCTGTTACACACTTGAATCTCCAGTAAATCTTTTTTTTTATAGTTCAGTAATATGACTTAAAATAGATAATAAGTAAATTATCAGTTAGACTCCATTTCATGTTTTTGATTGACATTTCTTGTTGTCTTAAATCACTTCATTTGATTCACGATATTTTACATAGAAAAAGACCTTGGAAGGTTTTAAATTTCATTCCTAGAGGAGGTAAATGTAAATTGATTTGTAAACATTATGACAGTGATGTTTCAAGACTCCTCTACTAATCAGTTTTTAATGAACTAATGAATAAAATATTCTGACTGGTGACAATTACAGAGAGAGTTGTCAAATTCTGTCCATTCTGGCATTGGAATTAAACTATTTTAAAGTTTGCAAACTGAAACGAATATAAAAGAGCAAATGTCAAACTAAATTCTTTTAAGTATATGAAAGAAAAGGTCTTACGAGTTTACAGATTTCATACAAGTTAAAATCCTGCAGTGGTCTGAGTATGTGGGTATCTTTGTCTGGTGTTTCACTGAATGAAGTGGGCATTTTTCAGTTTTCAGATGTTTGACTGCAAGTGTACAAATTCAGAACAAAGTATTAGAAAATAGATAACAACAGTAGTCTCAGAACAAGATTTTAAGCAGGCTTCCCTACTTGCTGAGTAGGGAATAATCTAAAGTGAGCATTTCCCACGTGCAGCTGGGCACACCTCTACAGCTAGCCAATAGAAAATGTGAGAGATTAGTTAGAAAGCATCTGCCACACACCTTTCTCAGCACCCAGACTCCAGAACAGTTCCCAAAGAACTTATGTACATATTCTTTCTTTCAACCTGATATCATTCATTCCAGCTAAGAAAAATCCTGGCCTCTATGTAGGCTTCAGCCTTTATCTTAGTCTTCTCCCTGTTAGTTGACTGGCGATGCTATAGGATACCTGGAGTGAGTTCAGTGAAGAGCCATCAAGACAGGGTTCTGGAGCACATGTTCCATGAGGAGAGGCTGAGGGAACTGTATTTTTTTCAGCCTGGGGAAGAGAAAGCTACAAGGGTACCTAATGGTATTAGGTCCTAACAGACCTAATGGGCTGATAGCTATGAGAAGGCTGTCAGGAAGATAGAGCCAGTCTCTTCACTCTAGTGAATGATGGGAGGACAGAAGATGTGAGTTGAAACAAGGTGTTCAGGATGGTGAAAAGCTTTTTCACCATGAGGACAATCAAGCAGTGCATCAGGTTTCCCAGAGTTATGCAGTCTCCTTGGAGGTTTTCAAGACCCAAATGGAAAAAGCCCTGAGCAACCTGGTCTGATCTCAGAGATAACCCTGCTTGGAGAAGGAGGCTGGACTAGAGACTTCCTGAGGTCCTTTCCAACCTGAGTTTTCCCATGATTCTACCTTCCATAAGACAGTGGTTTGTGGCCACTCCATTGCTCTGCTACTACTAAGGTCAGACAAATCAGTGATGATTAAGTGACTCTCGAACTGGGGGAAGAAAAAGGAAAAAGGCATTTGCGAGTTTTTGCTTTAATGGCTTTGCTGCTTTTCTGAAGATGTGATGCGAAGCGGGTAATAAATACTACAACTGAGAAGATACTTTATTTTTCTGGTAAGTTGGTCTCCCTTCTGACCCACAGAAAAACTATGTAACACCACATTGTTCTGGTTATAATAGTGAACTACATCATAAATCTAAGGTTGACTTTATAAATACAATTGAGTAAGCCTGCAACGGTGTTTTGGTAGCAGCAACGTGCTTATCAGCTGAGATCCCTACTGCAGCTGATTTTTCTTATATGGTCTGCTCCAACAAGTATGCAGCGAGTACTGCTGCCAAGTACGCAGTGAATGCTGCGAGGAATTGAAGCAGCAGGCCATGTCTGTAGCTGTCAACCTCTGGATGCTGTCCCTTGTGACACAGTCTCCTCTTGTCACTGCTAATGACATTAATAACTTAAATGACATTGGAAGCTTTAAGTGGGTGAAGGAGACAGGAGAGGTAGCATAGTGGCATTTACGCTAGAGAAAGTAGTGGGAGAACACTGAGGAAACAGGAGAGGAACTAAATGTCACTCCGCAAAGTGGGTACCTGGGTGATCACTAACCCAATGTGATTTTTGCTATGGCTTTGCGCCCCAAACTTATGCACATAACTTAAATGGCATTGGAAGCTTTAAGTGGGTGAAGGAGACAGGAGAGGTAGCATAGTGGCATTTACGCTAGAGAAAGTAGTGGGAGAACACTGAGGAAACAGGAGAGGAACTAAATGTCACTCCGCAAAGTGGGTACCTGGGTGATCACTAACCCAATGTGATTTTTGCTATGGCTTTGCGCCCCAAACTTATGCACTGATGTGCTGAAGCCAGTTGTTGCCTTGTTGCAGGCAGAGAGGTCTGGAGTCCATACCAGGGAAATGGAAGTTTTCTTTCTCTTCCATATATATGCCTGGTCTGCGTTTAACTGAAACAATCTGGTAAGGCTTTGAAGGGATCAGGGAGGTTTTGTTTTTTTCATGAAGTTTTCTTAACCATTCTGAAATGACAGTTACTGCAAAGCCAAAAAATAGTAGCAAACAATACTGTTGATACGTTGATAACATTTCTAGACAATGTGATAGAAAAAATGCTGTGAAAGACTGAGTGGTTCCTCCCAGCAACAGTTGATTCCTTGATATACTTGACATTCACATAAGCAGTTTGGCATAGCTTTTCATTTTGATAGCATAGTTGCATAATTTTTGCTGGAAAATTTGCTGCTCTTTAATAACTGCCTTTCTTAGATAAAATACATGTCAGGTAAGATGAAGTTGTAAAGGTCCGGTATGCGGTTACATTGTGCTGAAGGCTGTGTTATGGAAGTCTTGTGTTTAATAGTTACACTTTGTGGGTACATTACAAAAATTATGCTTATTAAAGTTGCACATTTTGGTCTCTGATGAGCGTAAGTAGAGGGGATGTCTGTAAATAAAGGGATTGCTCCTGAGTGCTGTAATTCTAGAGTCAGATAGTCCTTCAATAGAACTTCAGTTGGGCCTTTTACTTGACAAAACAATATTCTGATTAAATAATAAAATCTACCTGAATTATAATAAGATAGTAAACACATAATTTAGCTTTTCATACATTTGTGATGGTATTTGTTAATGTATATTTAACAGTTTGCATGCTTGTGTTTGAAAGCAAATTTTTCTTTTTAAAAAAAAAATTATTTTTCATCCATGTTTTTGTAAAGAATGTCAAGATCTTGATAGCAAGAGTGAATACAGATTTGTTTTCAGTTTGATAACAGAAGTATGTGGATAGCATATCATACCTTAATTGAAAACTAATATCATTAGCCTGTTTACGATCAGATTTTTTTTTTGTGTGTGATGGAAGACTTTTTATCACTTGTCTAGAGTAAACAATTGTATACTGCAGTAAGTATAAAAGTTCTGCACAATGTGTGACAAAGTTAAAACATATAAAATACACTGTAGAAATGAGTGTGGAAAACTCCTGAATGCTTTGAAGCAAGCATGGTGTACTGTTGAGTTCCTGTGTAACAACCATTGGGAGGAAGAATAGGTCTTTAAACTTATGTTTTGATGCCTATATCATTAGTCATAAGCATATTACTGATATTTTTTGGTGTGGTTGGTAGGCAATACATAGTATTCTGCACAAAACCCGATGTAAACCCAAACCAAAGGGTACAGTATTTTCTTGCCTGTCTTGTGTGCTGAAGACATCCATTAGTTTTGCCATTATCACATGAACTACTTTATTATAATGTTTGTCTCACTGTGCATCTCATTATTACTATATGAAAGGAAGAACTACTTCTGCATAAGTTGCTTGGACTTACCCATGTGTTCTTGAAAATATCTGTGGGTATTAAGTCTTATAAAGTTTAGTAGATCTTTCATTCTTTCAATAATTGTTCAGATAGGATTCCTTTTCTGTTATTTCTGTGTAAGATTTGTCTTAATGACAGCTGTATTATTAAGCCCATGTTTTATGGAATGAAATATTATTTCCTACATATTTTTTTTAAATTTTAAGGGAGTGAGCGTGCAAGGCCCCATGCTAGGAGCAGCCCTGCAAGGGAGTGAGTGTGCAAAGGCTTGTGCAAGGAGCATCCCTGCAAGGGAGTGAGGGTGTGAGGACCTGTGCAAGGCTGGGAGCGTGCAAGGCCACACATGCGAGGCCAGTGCACGCCCCCATGCACACTCCCACTCCTGTGTGCACCCTCAAGCGTGCCGCTGCAGCCCCCTTTTTTTAATAATATTTTAGAGGTGTTCTAAAAAATCCAAAAGCTTTGAATTAGTTTCCTTTCATTGTAAATCTTGTTGCATAAAATCAGGGGAGATACTTTATGATCCAAGTTTTCTGTTTCAAGACTAATCATTGTATACTTATTTAGAAAAGACTGGTGGTCCACATTTAAATACGTAGAAAAAATAAATTATGCCCTGGCTTTTCTTACTGTCCTATTGCTAATGATTTAACGTGACATTAGTGTTCTGTATTGGATATCTTCTTAGCTAAAACTATTTAGGCAAACTTTCATGCATACTTCACTGACATTGGCAGCCAGAATTCGATAAACCTTTTTTTTTTTCCACAGAAGTTGAAAACATACATTCTTACTTCCCAAAGCAGGTATATTGACCTCTCTCTTTCTACACTCTTACCTACTGCTCCATGTTCACTTTTTCTCTGACTTTTTTTACTTATCCTCCAGATGTGTTGTTTTTTCATATCAGTGGATTTCTCTTGCAATGATGTTTAACAGGTGTTTTTTTGCAGGGATGGCAGTTCCACATGGCTAGAAACCTTTTAGAGGATGGATAAAGCTTCTCCCCAGACCATATTAGAATACCCTAGATGATAGTAATTTTTACTAAAATCTCACAAGAATGAGCTCATTATACTTTTAAATTGCAGGTTTGTAAGGTATGACTGAAAAAATATTTTTCACAGGAAGTGTACATGTATTAGCTGATTTTTTTATATCTTTTATACAGTGTTTTACTAACTCATCTCATGCCCTTCTAATTTGTGTGTCCTTCATTTATTTTGTCAGGCTTTAGATTAATAGTTTAAGGTCAGAGGAACAATTAATACAACTTGGTTTGATCTCCTGCGTAATATAGCCCATCAAATTCAGAAAGTGATTTCTCCATGAAATGTGTAACTTCTAGTTGAGTTAGAAGACAAGTTTTTTTTAGTAAGTAATACAACCTGAAGTTAATGGTGGTGTCAGAGCGTCCATTATATCTGTAAAGTCTGCTAATACTTAACCAATGCAATACCATTAGAAATTTGCAGTTCATACCTATATATAGTTACCATAAAATAGTCAAATTTCACTGTGTAAATATTTTAGAGTTAGACAACCACTTACAGGGAGATACTATCTTTAAAAATCCACAAAAGTAAAGTTGTAGCATACTTCAGACTTCTACTTAAAACCTGTTTAAGTCATGATTATTTTATAAGTTTCTAGTATGCCCTACTTCAGACTTACTTAAAACCTGTTTAAGTCATGATTATTTTATAAGTTTCTAGTATGCCTTTGGACGTATATAACATGTATTACAATATAATTATTCAGGACAACAATCAAGTTTTAATATTTTATTTCATAGCGTCTGAAGGCTTTTGGTCATCCAATTGTTCATCCAGTATGAAGAATTCAGGCAGTGCACTAAGATTGTATAACATCCAGCACTTTAATTTAAAAAAAGCAAAATAAGTTCAGTTGTATCAGTGGAAATCAGTGCGTTACACATTTAAGCTTGCATGCAATTTCACAAACTCTACAGTTATCTGACAAAGGAATCTTTATAACAGAAATTTTAGAACTGTGTGTCAACCATTGACAATACTGTGCCTGCCAATAGTATACAACATTCAGACCTTTGGATATAAATTTTGTCGAGGAAATTACTGGGTTTTAACAGGGTTATTTCTGTTTGGATTGTCATTTTTCCTTTTCCCTGTCACCAGATAGGATTGAATTTTTTTTCAGCTTAAGTGAGAAAAAAAATGGCCCTGTAGTAGCAATAGAACAATTCTTCCTCTATTGTACAATGTTCCATTAGACAGTAATAACAAAAGGTGTATGGAGGGGCTATATTAAAATACATTTGCAGAGGTAATCACAAAATTAATAAATCAGTAAACTCTAGATTTTTTCCCCCTGTTTGATATTCCTTAAGTTGTTCTTTATCAGGTCATCCTTAAGTAGGATTTAGGTGATTTTGCCCCATATTTTATCCTATTTGTTCTCTTGCTTCTGGCAAGTAGAACACTATGAGCTCTTGTTCTTTTATAATATTAAATATTCATTTTTACTAGTTTTAAGTTAATACTCTTTTAACATTGATAACAAAAAAGCTTGCCCAATAGTGTGTTTAGCACCAATGTTTAGTCAACTACATGGCTAAGCAAGCACTTCTCAACTTGCAAAATACAAGCAAAATGTTTGTTCTGATTGCCAAAACAGTTCCTCTGAAAGCAGCTCCAGCTGAGGTGTGCGTATGACCTTTTCTGCTTGAAGTCACAGGTTGGAGCTCATACTTTAGAGAGCTAAATGCACATCAGCTGACTCCTAACTGAATGCTCTTCCCAGTAGACTGGAGGTAGACTCCCTTGTGTTAGAAGTTCTTCTAAAGCCTTAACTCTGGTGTTCTTAACTTTTGAGTGGCCTACTGGGCAAAGATAGTTTTGCAGTTGGATTATCAGGATAAGCTGATGGGAAGTGAAAGTTGTAGACTTGGAATTTTGTGAACTGGAAAGAGAAATGAACAAAGTCACCACCTCCTGAGCTTGTATTCTAACTCCTAAATAAATATGCAAAAGATGGAAATACTATTTAAGGGGACCTTCCTGAAAGCAGGTTTTAGTCTTCAGAAAAGAATTTCATGGTCTGCATTTTCAGTAGGCAGATATATCACTTTTATAGTCTTGAATCAAGTGACTGAACTCCAAAGAGAAATGGAAATTCACATACATCCCTGTATTCAGCATCCTGTAGGTATTCAGCATCTCTCCCAGCACTTCATCTTTTGAACTGCTGAAGTGTCTCATTCTCTTCACCAACAGTTGAAGGAGCCTGGGTTCAGAGCCTAGTTTAGGCTCTTTGGAATTGCCTTGATATTGGGGACTGGTGTTCAACTGTTAGACTGTATTTTTCACTTTGGGTTTGTATCGTGCATAACTCAATGGACAACAGTCTTTGACTAGGTATCTAGAAAATATTATAATGTAAATATTGGTTATTAGTTCCAATATAAGTTCCACTTAGTGTAATATGTTCATTATATGGGCGGATTCTGTCATCCTCTGTAGTATCTAGTACTGTCTCCTTTAGCCTGTATTTTCAGAAATTATTATTTCTTTCTCCGGTATGTTTCATGATTTTCTTCATCCCTGCCTAATTGACTGCTTTAGATGTATGCTGACTTTACTCTAGGGTCCCATAGACCCACTCTCAGAGTCATAGTAGTTCACAAGGTATCCATTGAAGGAGCTATTATGGCATCTTCTTTTCTTGCAAGTTACAGACTGTCTGATTAAAATGATCATTTTGGATCATGTTTTTCCAAAGAAAGGAAATAAGATGTGTTTTTTAAGGGAGACCTTCATAAATATTGCCATGGTTCTTGTGTTTTTAAAAGGACTCTCTAAAGCTGTGTAACATTTGCAGCCTAACCACTGGAAGATTATGCTACTACATGAAAAAACACAAAGTGAAAGTAAACCATTGCACCAGGTACTTCAAATAAGCATCCAAACTAACAAAGCCCGATATCCTGCTGTTTGTTTTTTTTTCTGGCTGATTAGTATCAAAATTAAGCTCTTCCTGCTGATATTTAATAAGGTATTTGCTGTCTAATAACATGAGAGACAAGCCTCTTGATTGGAGCACTCTTCTCTGTTCTCCGGTGTTTCCATAAAACATGAAGGCAATTGTTTATGCTTGAAATCTGCCTTTTTCTCAAATTCAGTTGAAAATGACCAACAGATAAACCTTCTTTAGGAATGAAGGCAGGCAAGTGTGCACACAAATGGATGTATAAGCCTTGTTTCCTTATGAAGCTGTTTTAGAAAGGGTACCCATATGCATTCGTTCCACTTGCCAGAAAAAAAAATGAGATAACAAAGGAACTACATAAAGTTGAACTATTGCAATATCACAAGTGAATCATACAAGCAAGAAAAAGATTGAGTTCCTTTCAATTAGAAGCCATTGCTTGAAGATGAACCAAAATGTCTGAACACTTAATAACTGAGTTACATAATTTTATTGCGAAAATAAACTATCTCTCGGAGCCTAGACTTCAGTTTTGGAACTACGAGAACATTAGTGACTTCAGTGGTTTTCCAGTGAAGTGACTGGTAGTATCACCAAAGGTGACAGCAGGGTGCATCAGCAGCACAATACAGAACTTCTTGTAGAATCAGAATATCTGAAGCAGATCCTTTTTGTTACTTCATTAGAAAGTAGTTCTTTTCCTATAGTGACAGAGGAGAAACCTCTGACTACCTTTCTGGCTTCTACGTTTAGCCTGTAGATGTTATTCCACATGATTAAAGGTTAAAGAATCTGTTACTGAGTTTTGTAATTAACCAGTAAGTATATTGTTGTTTATTGAGTCCTATTGTTTAACCTCCTGATTTTAATGTACTAGAAACATGAATTTAATGAAAAGGTATGACTTATTTAAGAAACATTTCTCAAACTTTACTAAATGTCTTCTGATAACATGCATTTGTAAACACAGGAAGTTAGTAATCATGGTAACACTTTTAGTTTGCAAAGACGCAGTCAAGGACTACAACTGCAAAGCTACCAGTAAGACTAAACGTTCTAATGTATATTGAAGAGTTTATTATTGAAAACATTTGTGTAGTATTCATGAAAACCAGCTTTGCAACAATAAGTTCTTGCAAATAAAATATAATGAAGTGGTAGATAAAAATAAAAGGCATGGAGGAAACAATTGCTTTGTGTATAAACTAATATCTGTGTTCACATGTGACTGAGAATAAGACAAAAAGAGTTTTATCAAAGTTCATTAAGATAAAATACGCTTTTGTAATTTATGTAATCTGTATGAGTAAACCTGTGAGATTAAAGTGGTTTTGCTACTTATGGAAGTGAAGGACAATTTATAACATGGAAGTACCACTTAATTTCCCAGCTCTTATGTACAATACTGTATCTTGGGAAGAGTAATAAAAGGAATTCTTCCAAGAACAGGCATTTTATGGAAAATTACCATTAGAAAACTTACTTTGTTTTAGAGATAAAACGGTATGAATGATTGAGGTAAGATGGTATCATGGGATAATAAATTCTTACCACATTGATAAAAATCCATTTTGCATTTTTTTAGAAAAAACATTTATTCATTAATCTGTGCATTCAGTTAACAGACTTACACAGACATAAATATTTAGTGACAACTTTAATTTATCGTAAGGTACTAGATGAAATGTTTTGGTGAAAGCTATGGTGAGTTTTATAGTTTTCAAGAAACCAGAATTTTACTCCTGGCATAGGAATTTGTATTGGATACTTAATTTAATTTTCTCAGAGTATATCATTATTTTTATTTAGTGTTCTAAATAGATTCACATCCTACATTAAAACATTACTTTTTAATGACTAGATATGCTTTCTGCTTTCTGTCAAAAATTGAAAAGAAACTGATAGCTGAGGACTTTGGCTATGAAGAGTATAGAGTATGGAATAAGTATCAATAAGCCTCATTTTTTTTTTTTTTTTGGCTGCTATGAGCCCTGTATTTATGCTGTTTATTTTCTCAAGATTGTATGATTTACTGTTTTTGTGCTGCAACCAAAATTCAGCTATCAAAATATAACTCCTTAACCTGAAAAAAATCATGCTTTTCCTAAAGACCTGAGTAGGAGAAGTTTTGATATTTTCAGAATTTGTATACAAAAACCTTAATGGAATGTAAAAAAGACAAACTCTTCCCCTTTTCACTTAAGTGAGGGGTTTTTTTAAGATTTAAATGAACCTGCTAAGCAGAACTCTAGGTGTTTAGTATGGAAGGCCTTGTATTTAGTCTAAAACTAAAATATGCATGCTTATCCTTTAAACTCCTAATTTTTGGAAGTATGATATAAAGAGCTTGAGAATGATAGACCAAACTGAATTTTTTGAGTCATTCACGTAATCTTCAGCTATAGTGTTTCCAATATTCCAGATTGTGGAATATTATCTACGTGTAGATAATAACATCAATGTACAATGGGAAAATATGAAAGCAAAGATGGTGAGGGTGCATATGGGTGGTGGCACTGTTTGTGGATTGATGCTCAGTGAAGAATCAGGAGGGCCTAAGTAACTTAGTTTTGGCCAGGTCTTCAGTCTTGCTTATGGCATTCACAGCGTACTAGTGTTCCTGGTAGACCACCCATCAGAATTGTCTTGAAGCTGACTGATAGGAATTGACCTATCCAGTTCAGGGTGACTGATTCATTTCTGCCAGTCTCCCAGGCAAGTCAGCAGCACATGCTGATTTTCACTGTCAAACACTGCTGATGGTTTTAATGAAGTAAGCATGGATATCTTCCTCTTAGCTGTGCCAGAGAGGACATAGTTCGCAAGCAAGACTAATGCACTCTGAAAGCTGTTACCAAGTCTGAAAGCCTGACTGCCCAGATTTAGGTCATTGGCAGAGAATTCAAATTCTGTAGAAGATTATGTTGGTTTGGTTTTTTAAATTATTTTTATGATCATTTTTCCCGAGAATAAAAAGCTATATTATGTAATAGCTGGACAGAACATTTGGACTAAAAGGAGTTTTTTCAGCCTGGGCATTAATACTTCATTTTTCATGTTGGTTTAAAAAATGTGATTTAGATTCAGATTACGTTCAGACTACATTAGGCTGCTCAGGGCTTTGTCCAGCTGGGCTTTGATTGTCTTCAAGGACGGAGATTCTACATCATCTTTGGATAACCTGTTCCAATGACTGCCTTCATTGTGAAAAAAGTTTTTCTACTGTCTAGTCAGAATTTCCTTTATTGCAATTTGTGACCATTGCCTCTTCTCTTTTTCTTGTGCATCTCTGGGAAGAGCCTGACCCATCTCTACTGTGCTCTCATGCTGGGTAACTGAAGACAGCAATGAGATCCCCATTAAGCTTCCTCTTCTTAAGGCTGAACAAGCTGTTTCTCTCAGACTGTCCTCATGTGTCATATACTCCAGCCCTCTCTTCATATTCGTGGCCTTCCACCAGCCTTGCTCCAGTATATCAATGTCTGTCTTGTACTGGGGAGTCTGAAATGTGACCTTGTGCTCAAAATACAGTCTCACAAACATAAAATAAAAGGGGATGCTGAATTCCCTCAACACTTTTGATGTAGCCCAGAATGCAGTTGCCTCACCTCTGCCACAAGGGTACACAACAGTTCAACTTGTTGTTCACAGGGATCCCCAAGATCTTTGGGAGATCAGCTAAGCTGCCTTCTAGCCAGTCAGTGCCTGACCTGAACTGTTCCAGTGTAGAACTTTGCATTTACTATTGCTGAACTTGGTGAAATTCCTGTCAACCGATTTTGCCAGCCTGTCAAGATATTTTTGAATGCTCCCCTCCAAATTTGATGTCATTCACAAAGTCTCTCAGGGTACATTCTGTCCCATAGTCCAGCTCCTTCATGAGATGTTAAATAGCTCAGTATTGAGCCCTGAAGAATGCTTCATGTAACCCTCTACCAGTTGGTCGGCTAACTGCTATCCTTTGGGCCCAACAGCCCACCATTTTCCACCCTCCTTGTGGTCAGTTCCTCATGGAACTCGCTTGACATGAATGGGATGTAGACTGCCAAATGGCATTAGATGCCACACTACACATTTATGAATATCTCAATTTCATTAAGATCATAGGTCCATGCATGAACTCATTTCTACATCAACTCCCTGGTCCTAACCCTAACCCTAACCCTAACCCTATTCTTTTATACTCTGTAATTTTAAAATCTCATTCTCCACCACTTCTTGAAGAGATGAATTGCATCTTATCCCAGTCTGATGAATATAAAGACTATAAATACATTTTTTTTATATCGCTATTATTGCCCTATAATCAGTGTATCTTATATCTATTATTCCTCCTGAAAGTGTGCAGGCCTTTCTATATTTACGACAGAAGGAAGATAACTGTAGAAAGTGGCTCTGGTATCTCCCTCATTCTTCTTAATGAAAGCAAGCTTACTATTTTATACATGTAACCTTTCAAGCTTCATGTACTATTGTGTATCTTGGCTTCTGTTGGTTTTATTCTTTTGGAAGTTGGCCTTTTGCTTTTTGTCATCTTTCTGAACATGATTTCATTAGTATTTTATAAAATCTGTCAGGTATAGGAACATAAGTAGAGAAAACATGTTGAAAAGGTTGGTATCCAGTATTATTCTGTAACTAGCCTAAGTGAAGACTTATTTACTCTTTCTTTACTTTTTTCTGTCATTACAGTCTGACTTTTTGTTATAGTCTTGTTGTGATAGTCTGACTTGATGAGGTCTAAAGGGTAGCAGTCTTCTGTATAGCACTTCGGCACTGTATAATCATATTAGCCATCTTTCATTACTATTTCAGCAGTTATAGTAAGAGGGTGGCAGTTTATAGGTGTCAAAACTAACTTCTCTGTCTTCTGTAGCTTAGTTTGCAGTCAGTCTGCAATGTCAGTAGGAAATTTGGCTTGCTTTTGACCAAAAGGACCGCAGTTACAAGTGAGCAGGGGTATAATTGAGCAACAAATTACAGTGAATATGAATTAAACAAAGCATCCCTAGAGCTACATGGCAGAAGTCAAGTGTTACTAATTCTCTGAGTTATTACCTCATAATAACTAGCATCCTGAAGATGTTCTTCTGTTATTAAATTCTTGCAGAGTGAGTGTGTTCTATGAAATACTGAAGAACATTTTTCACAGTGTGTGATTCACATTGAGTACTTTGTCCCTGGTAATCAGATCACATTGCATAAAGGAAATGTATATGTGGTTGAATCATGCAGAATTTAGAGGAAAATCATATTTTAATTTCATTTGAAATAATATTTAGAAGAAAAATGGAATTATCAAGCAACTTTTCTGCACGTGTTTCATGGATCACATCTTACAGACATCTGGAGTTGCATGGTTGTCAGAAAGTTGTTCAGTAAAGGGAAAGGCCAATGTTCAATCATTTTCAGTTTTACTATCTCTCCAAAACACTCTATTTTTTATAAAAAAATGTATTTTTATGCTCAAATTTCTAATGCAATTTGAAACTTATCTCCAAATCAGTAAAATAATAATGATTAAAACCTATAATTTCTACTTTCTATTATAAAATATTGTTGCATTTAACCAGATGTATAGCTAGTGATCCATTGCACTGTACTACAGGTTAATTTATAAGAATTAACTCTAAAAACCTGAAAATATTTAAGGGAAATCAAAAGTTTTCAAGCATTGTAGATTAACTGAACTTAAGTATTTTACTTGTCCTCGAAATTCATTGTAATTTACTAACATATTTATCCAGGCAAATGAAAAGAATCCCATTTGCGGTAAAAATAGAAGTTAGTTTTTCTACCCTGTTCAGTTTTTAGCTTGTCTGTTAATAATAATTCCATACTGTCAATTGTAACGATGGCTTGTGTGTTAACTCAGAACTAGAGCCACCAACCTAGCTCAGCAAACAGTAATCATATATACACAACTTTCTCTCACTGTTGTGGATAAGGTAGAATGTAACTAAGGGTGAAAAAGTTTACTATTCTGTTACGAAATGTTAGGATGTCAGAGCTTCTGTCTGTATTTTCTCCAAAAGTTGCCAAGGAATGAGCTCTTTTCTGCAAATCATAAAAAAAGCTATTATGTTTTGAGATTTTTTTTGAAAAATCAGCATGTTAAATAAAAAACTATCCTCTTCATCAGAATGTACAGTTTAATTATACTCAGTGTAGCCTCTGAATACATAATATATTTACTATAATGCCTTTATAGTAACATTTGCTTGATCACTTACTATGCTTTTACAGGATTTAAGTGGTGGGTGTAGAGTTCCATCAAAGTTTGCATTTGTTAGGATGTCAGAGCTTCTGTCTGTATTTTCTCCAAAAGTTGCCAAGGAATGAGCTCTTTTCTGCAAATCATAAAAAAAGCTATTATGTTTTGAGATTTTTTTTGAAAAATCAGCATGTTAAATAAAAAACTATCCTCTTCATCAGAATGTACAGTTTAATTATACTCAGTGTAGCCTCTGAATACATAATATATTTACTATAATGCCTTTATAGTAACATTTGCTTGATCACTTACTATGCTTTTACAGGATTTAAGTGGTGGGTGTAGAGTTCCATCAAAGTTTGCATTTGTAAGGCTTTTGCATGAGTATTTTATGAAAAAAGAAAGTAAGAAGGTCCATGGAACCTGATATTTTCCTGTGCTTCATCCTGTGCTCATTTTTTTTTCCCCAAAAGAATCTAGATAAAGAAAACAGAATTACATCAATTACACAGTTATGCTTTTGTGCTTACACAAAGCTATCTATATCTCTCAGAATGCTTTTATACTTTAATATCTAAGATCACTTTTTGTATTGAGCTACATACATGTAGGCTCCTGAGCCCATGCACTTTTTCATTTTCCTTGCAGAAGTCAGGTGAGCTGTATACAAGCATAGGTGTCCATTTGAACCTAGATCATCAAAGATCTTGGTATAAATTAAAAATTGTTTCGGATATGTAGGATTTGTCTGTAATCCTGGCATATGTCTGATTTCAGCATGAGCAGGAACATAAAACTTCATGCTGCTGTGGCATGAAGTTCAGTACAGGGAAGCTACTGAGGTTAGTACTGGGGAATCCGGATGAACACTTTTGTGCCAGAAACTGCAGACCCACTGACTGTTCCACTACCTGCGTCAGCTCAGTTAAAGCTGGTACAGAGCGTGCTTACATGTGCCGTGATAATCCAGTTTACAGTGGACCACCTTCACAACACAGGTCTATCAGATTGTTAACATGTGTCTAGTTATGTTTAATATGATGTATATTAATATCTAAAATATGTTACTGCATTGTTAATACATGTAGTTACACAGATACTTGATACAGATACCTGCACAAATATAAATAACTGTGTTCTTGTATTTGTACACAGAGATAGCTATATTCACAGTTAAGTTACTTTGATACATTTCTTAAAATCTGTTTTCATACCATTTGGATATATGATAATTTAAAAACCAAGCTAAGGCATTTTCAGATACATGGATGAGAAAATGTGTATGCAATCTTAAAGCCAATTTATGATTATTTGTTACCATGTCCGCATAACTAATTAGGTTATATAGATGTGCAGAGATCATTATTAAGTATTTCTAAGGAGCTTAACCTTTTAGCACAGAATTAGTATGAGAAAATTTAGCCCAAAGATTGCTTTTCCTAGTTACACATTTTTGAAAGTAAGAGTACATAATGGCAGTATTTCTTGTGCTCCCTCCTCTTACAGCCTTCATAGCATAGCTTGGTAGCTAATCGGGGCGTTCCTAGCAACCCTAATACTTAGATGGCATAACCTTTTCCATTTTAATAGATTCTTACATTCTTTTCTTTGAGAAGCTGTCACATTTACAGTGTTTGCAGCAGATCTTTAATTTGGTGTAAATAAACCCTTCAGGCTATGGTGTGTTTTTTGTAACATGAAATTCTCTTCAGCTTTTGCTGTTATATAAACTTGAATGTTGAGATTTCCTTTCTTACTTGCAGAAGAACTGTGGCCAACTACCAAAATAATACTGCATCACAATTTGGAGGCAGACAGGCCTCTCTGCCGAAGGGAATGCTTGAGAGCTCTCTGAGCTGCTGTATATTGGAAGGGGTGGGACAGGAGCCGAAACAAGCCAAGCTGTCCCGTCTTCAGAACTTGGCTTTACCCTACCCCTGACAAAACTGTCTGCAGAAGAATTAAAGCTCTGTTCCCACTCCCAGTAAATGTTTCCCCATGTCCAGGGCATTTTGTTCCTGCATATAGTTTCCCTTCTTTTTTCCTCCTTCTCTGCCTCTGACACAGGCACCATATGGTCACGAAGGTATCTTAATATTCTAACAAAAACAATGAGAGGTGGAGGAGAAAAAGAGAGTGGAGTGAGTTGTTTCATTTGCCAAAGGTGGAACTGTTTGCTTGTTTGCGTTCTCCTTTAAAAGAGCACGTAGGAGGGATTACATAGGAACAAATACTATATTAGTTGTAAAGCACACCAAAATTAGGAAATGCCAGATTCCAGATTGCCCGTGATACCTTAATTGCTGCTTTTTTGTGCGTTTATGGTATGCTATAATTTTTAATAATGTTATAGAATACTAATTTTTATTATTCAGTCCTCAGGCTAAACTCAGAAGGGTCAGAAATGGGATTCCATGTACAATATTAAATCTGCTGGTTTTAGATTACTACTTTATTTTGCAACATTAACATCTTTTGCTCAATCACTGTAAGTAGACAAATGTGACAAAATCTAATAAGCAAGTATCTGGGAAATTAATATTTTAGAAATTTGTGTATGTCAGCTGCATTTTATTTCAATTATTTGGGGAAATTATTATTAAGGAATGCTAAAATTTATTTGATCATAAAATACTTATGATAATAATGATTAATAAAGTATATATCTAACTTTATTTACCATTGTTGTATCCATGCATGCAATGAAGACAAGAATGTGGAATTGTAAAATTCTACGCTGCTAAGCATTATGAACAAAAGAAATTTTAGAAAATGTGGTAGGGTTCCTTTTATATAAAAATGATGTAACTCAAACTCATTATGGTGATGAGTAGCCCTATATTTGCATCCTTTACTGTGTGCAGATTAGTTATATTTATCAGATTATAATAGTTATGAATTTTGCATGTTCGTTCCATTGAAGCTTGCAGACTTCTTCATAGCATAAAGATTTTTTCATTTTGTCTGATTATCTTTGTGATTCATGCCATTTACATTGTAAATTCTCCTGGCTAATGCTGTTCACAGATCTTGTTCCATTTTTGTTAAGTAGTTCTAGAAGCAAATTGAGAAGTAAGAGAAAAGCTTCTGAGAGTTACCTGTCCTTTCTTATGACTCAAGCCCTTCTGACAGTTTTTAATATTGTAGCATTTTCCTTCTGCCTGTTCAACTCGCTGGAGGTTCAACTTCCATCTTACTCTTCGTCTGTCTGCAGAAGGGGCTACCTTCAGCACATATTTAAAGAACATGACACTCTTCCTCACATATGCTCTCTAAAATATGCTTCCAAATGATTTTTTTGTTGATCCACCCTTCTTTCCACAAAAATGTTTTCTGTGTTTTCAAACCTAATTTCCAAAGGGGGAGAGATAAAGCTAAAGTTACGGTGAGCAAGGCAAGGTCATAAGATATGTTAAAGGAGCTGAGGTTATTGTGGTGTTGGGTACTATGGAGGAGAGTACAAAACAGTAGAAAACTCCAGTTTGGAAGTCTCCTTATTCTCAGAACAATTTGTTTTTCTATATTGCCACTGTAGAAGTGTTTAAACTTGCCCTTAAAGGACTATTTAACATTCCAGAGAGCTAACTAAACAGGAAAACTAGGGTACCAGTGCTTCTTCTGGAGTCCAGGTGTTAAAATAGAGTTGAATGATTTCTCACCAAGTTTGTTAAGGCCAAAGTACATTTAATTGTTTTAAAATGCATTTGTTTTTTGAAGGTAGACACATAAATAATTCACACAGGATGCTGTGTGGGTATTTACTGCTTTTCTAGCTATCAAGAGGCAATAAGTAATTATTGTTACAATCAACAGTTTTTCTTTCTTCTGTTGCTTCTCTGTAAATGGAAAACTATTTGATGTATATTTATATTACAGCTTGAGTGAAAAAAGCTGTTGTTGAAATCTTCACTTACAAAATTAAATTGTTTTTTGGAAATGTTGATTTTTTAAAACCTGATATGCAGTTTATATGCTAAGAATATATTACTCTCTAAAATATATTTTATGGGAGTTTAAAAATAGTTATGAAAAATTCTTACATAAACTTGATTGACTGAATTGCTAACTAAATTATTAAATAAACTTTCTCTAAAAATATTAATTCTAAATAGAGGCAATTGAAATGGAGCATAAGCAATAACATTTCTTCTTAGAAAAGATACCTTACTTTTTGAAAAACAGATCCTTGACTAATCTTTCATTAGTTATATCTTTATCCTCCAAATGTAAATTATTTCAATGTTGGATCAACTTATTTTGAGAATTCTAACTTCAACTTTTATTTTTTCCCCTCATCAGGCACATCGGAATGTTTTGTTAGAAAAAAAAATTGTTGCTGTCTTGAGCTAGTGTTGTAAGATTAGTTAATAGCTCTGAATAGTTCGGCTCTTATAACTTTCTATATATATCTATATGTGGGTTTAGGGAGGATTATTCATCTGATAATAAGAAAAATCTCACAAGAACCCCAATGTTAGATTGATTTCCACTGTTTAGAATTGACCATAATTGGAAGCTTTCAAAACCAGCTGTCATGTGAAAAAAGCAATAAACTGGTTCATATGTACCTGGAAATAAGGTGGGGGTTTTTTATCTGGACAATGTCCTTTCAATTTCTGTCCTCATTTCTTAATTCTATATTATATTTCTGCACCTATATCATTTATTTTGAGTAATTTCTTTAAATTAAGATATTACCACATAAATTGCTGTCATAAAGGAATATAACTCAGCTGAATATATATTTATATTTCTGTGCTTTTCAAGTCCTAGTGATGAATCTATAGTAAGACTACCAATTAAGTATCTGTACCTGATTTTCCCAGGAGAAGGAAAGCATACATAGCTCTTTCTTTGAACGCATGCTATTGCCTTAATTTATAAAGGTTACAAAAGCTAACAACATAGACAATAACAACTATGTGTACTCAAGGACTGAGACATATGACTGGCTCTGATTTTGAATCACTGGCTTGTTTATTCTTCTGCTTTGTTAAATAATAATAATTATTATTAAAAAAAATCTGAAATGTTCTTCTGCCGTTCCACTGTTTCTAAACCATTCAGAATAAATCTGCTTGCAAACATCGTTAAAAGAATATTTTTCACATTTATGAACACTTGGTATTTTGAGGGTGCTAAACAATTGACTGTCTGAATAGTTTTTTTCCTTTGATATGACATTCTTAGGTGGTCAATCAGAAAAAAAAGAATTATTCCATTCATTGTGAATTCTGCTACTTCTAGCATCTCAATGTAGTGATCTTTAATAAGTTACTCACTTAGCTGTCTATGAGAAAGAATGAACTTCTGTTACTCTGTAGATCTAATTTAAACTTGCTGTTTTATAGCATTTCTTCAAATAGTAGTCATCCAGACAAATCTGTTCTTGAAAGCTTCTTGAAGGCTAATTACATATCCTATACTGAGATGCATGTTACATCAAAGAAAAAATCGTAAATCAGGACATGATTATGAAGTTTAGTAGAGCTAGAAAAGCAAGAAAAGGAAAATTGAGAAGGATTTTTTTCCTACCACAGTTACCATTCTACTTAAAGTTCTATGATTAGCATAACTGGAATAAGCCTGGTAGATTTATGCAAACCTATAAAAGATTAATGCTGATTCTTATATTTTTTTGTTTTTGTGAAGCTGCCATAAAATACACAGTTCACTAAAACATTTCCTGTTAATTTGGTGTGGCATAACATGACTTATTCTCAAATATAAAATGTCTTTGTAATCATATGTTACTGGGATTTATTTTTCCTCATCCAGTCACAAGAGAAATATAACTGATTGGCACTTTGCCAACAATAAAGTCCTTGTCTTGAGTCTGGTTTACCCTATGATGATGATTGTATAACATTTCTTTTTCAAAAACCCTGTGGTTTTGCATTGTCTCTTGAACCAGGTACCAGCTGTTGGATTAGGCATTGCAATCATCAAGAGCCTTTGCAAATCCCAATAATGGATGTAGAATGCAATCCTAAATTTCAGGCTCTTCATATCCAAGGAGGAATATGGAATCCACAGCTTAGTCACTAAGCTCCCTATATAGCATCTTGAGGATAAGTGCCATAAAAAGATAGTCCACGAAACTTCTGTTCTGAAGATGTGCCTCTTGTGTCTATTCAATAGAAAATGTGAAACATATGGTGTCATATGGTATCACATCAACTTAGATTCATCATCTCTGGCTTAGAGGTGCAGGGAGGTACCCTCATTCACTTGAAGTCAAAAGATTGAAGAGTTTTTCAGAGAATAAACAGCTACCAGTATTCTTCAAACGAATGAAGTCAGGACTTACTCCTGTGCCACTGCTACAGTTGCTATTCTCTATATAATAAACTAGTGTTTAGAGATTTTGGCTAACAAGTGGAAGGTCTGTATTTGATTCTCTTAGGCTGAAGCGATTCATGTCCACTTTCCACAAGAGTGTCCATATATACATATATATCCTTAACCTTTGTTATTGTTTTCTGATATTCATGTCAAACAGGAAAGTGGCCAGAATGAAAAGATTTCAGCTTTTACATTTGGGAGGAGCTGCTTTAGCATGCTAAATTGGCAGAAAAGTAACCCCTCTTTTCCCTAAAAATGAATATAGTTTTCCGATTACTTAGTGCATCGAAACAGCTTAGCATAGCCAGATCTAAGGCAAGAGAGGAAAAGGAAACATTGCACCAAGGATAAGGCTGTTGTGGCACTGCAGCTTTGAACATACTAAAAGACATTTTAGTTAGAAGAGTAGATATATTTACCTCTGTCTTTGCACTATTCCCTATCCTTTTATACCAACAGTGTTGGTATCTAAATTTTCAGAAATAACTGACATCTTTTTAAAGGTTAAGTAAAATATCATTATAAATTACTGTGATTATGCTTTAAGAAAAGCAGATGAAAATACTGGACATAATTAAAGAATGACTCTGGAAACATGAATATCTTAAAAATGGTAATAGAAAAAGTCACTGGAGAAGTAAATTGCTGCAGTATAAATGTTTGATTCCCAGCATCTGCACAACTTACTCCTTTTTAATTTTAGAGACATCCTGGAGTGGGTGCTAGCAAATGTACTTAGTATGTTACTTGAGGTAATTTCAAAGTAAGTTTCTTTTATCTCATCTTAAAGCAGTGTTAGCATTCATTTACTATTCAGTGAAATGCAAACTTACAATAGCTGGTTGAACAAGAAGGCCAAATTGATGTAACAGGTTTACTGTGGTATTTTCAGCACCAAAGAACAATATTTTATCATGCTCACTTTGTTAGATACTTAACAGTGCAAGAAAAAATGTGAAAATTTAGTTTAAGTACAGTATCCATTTTTCTTGGTTTTAACTTGAAAATGTACGGATAAATAGTTTTCACAGCACAATTACTTGTGAATACTTACATTATCACTTATTAAAATAAAGTACGATAACGTTTTCTATTGATTGCCAACAGAAATGTAATTGAGAATATAAGCCCTTCTAGAGCTTTGTTGGAAGAGTCATGTTATGTCAGAAGACTCAGCAGTGACTTCTGTACTGCATTTGCCATGTCATTTATTTTTATGAATTTCGAGTACATATTTGAAACTACTTTAAACAGTTACTGCAGTAGAAACATGCAGATGTGATGCTAAAAGAATCATAATTCTTTTTTTAAAAAATGTGATATTTAAAACAGAGTGCTTCATCTTCTGTGGTTTTTGTTCAGATTCTTGTGTTCTAAATTTTGAATTCTAGTATATTTGTTTCATTCCTATAAATACTAATTTGGTAAATATAGCACTACAAAATGGTCATACAGTCATAACTAAGAGCTTGTTTCCAGTGTGCACATTAGAATTAGTGAATGAATACAGTAAGCTCTCAAAAGTTGATTTCAGATGCTTGCATCTGTTCTTTTTAGAAATTTACAAAGCTTTCATGGAAAATTTCCATAACAGCCCAAAATAACATATGTCGTATAAGGTAGATTTTAAATATTATCACAGCTATATAAACCAACCAAGGAAGTCTGCAAAATAGAATAGAAAGCAGGTTCTGTAATAGTTAGGTCTTAATTTTCTGAGTATTTTTTTTTCCTTTCATCCGTGTTGTATTATAGAGCAGTGCTGATACCAGTAGTCTTCAAGGATATGATCAATCATATTACATTTAATAATACCTGGAAAACAGCCTTTCTACAATGTGAGTAGATTTAAAAACCATTATCATTTTGTTTAAAAACCATTATCATTAGGCTTGGAGTAATCAGCATAGCAAATAGATTAATGAGTATGTATGGTGAGGTACTGTGGCAGATCAGCTCTTGTTGAACAAAGATGGGAGTTCAGGGTGTTCCAGTACTTTGTCGCAACTGATGTTGCCATTAACCATTTATCTTACGAGCTTTGATTTTCATTATTTTATTGGAACTTCATATCCAAAATAAAAGGAAAGTCTTAATGTTTATGCTAAGATGCTGTCTTAATGCACTCCTCATTTAAAAATGGGTGAAATCAAAGAAGTCATTCACTGAAAACAAGTGTGGTTTAATTTTTTGTGTTGCAGTTATCAGTAACACTGAGAGATAACCCATTTCTCCTGAATTTTGATGTTTGTCTTAGAGGCAGTAGAAAAATCAAATGTATTTTAATTTACATTATCTACCCAAATCTTAAATGCTCTTCATTAATAAAAATATATGTGACAGCAAAGGATAGCTCTGCTTTTAATCTGTTACGAAGATCATAAAAGCAGTGTATGTTATGACTCTTAAGATCCCTTTCCTGAGGGATCAAGAAATCTGCACTTTTCTTAAGATTGACCTATCACCTTGAAAAGCAGTCATGAAGGAGAGCTGCAAATGCAAAACCACTGTCAGGTCAACCTGTCATGGTGCTGACAGGTCTCTGATATAAAACCCAATTTACTGTTTAAGAAGCACATCCATTATCCTTCTGATTTTGATATAGAACATACATCAGCAAAATGATAAAAGAAAGTGCTTAAGAATTATGAAAGTCAAGGACTATTTCATATCAGAAAGTCACAACCTTTTTTGCATATTACTGATTAAAATTACAGTGAAAGTTAATATTCATCTGTGTCTTTTTTTCTTCCAGAAAGTTAAGAGTTTGCATCAGTTGAACTTTAATAATTGTAATTCCATTTGCATTATATTGTTATTTGGATTAGTCAGACATTATATTATATTACTCTTTGTAGGAGTTTAAGAGCTTTTTGGAAGTGTAGGTAATTTGAGGCAAACTGATGTGTCAGTTTTTGGGAAGAAGATCTGTCTTTTTGATCCTAATGAAAAAACCCCAACAACAACAAGCCATGTTTTTCCTATCATTAGGTTTAAGCTTCATCTCCATTTGTAATTTGGAATAGAGTAAAATTCTTAAGTTTCCTGTGTAAAGAGGATCTGTAGACTCTTCTACTTAATACAATTTCAGTTCTTCAAAATGGAAAATTTAAGGCATTACTGAATGGGCAGTAAAAAGGAAAAGCATATTAAAATTTTTTACTTGATGACCTTAATGGATTTAAATGTTAAGTTGGATATCCTAAAATAGTAGGAACAAAACACTGATTATATTACTGAAATGTCCACCAAGGCTGATGGAGAAATAAGATTATGGATTTCTAGTATCAAAGCAGCTTTCACCCTTCAGAACAGTTTCCAGTGTCATCTTACTTACGAAATTTTAAAATAGCTGTTTTAACTTGTGCCTGTATTATATCATACCTTTTTTCCTGTCTTTTTTTTGCTTTTATTACTAGTTAAAGAGCAAGGGCTTCCTACGTAACTCTTAATTCTGCAGAATTACTGGGCATAAGATTGCCTAAGTATAATTTTTAACCTTAAAAATTCCTTGGGAATAAATATACTATTGGTTTCATATTTTTCATGTGCTTTTGTTTTTTTCAAGAGTCTGTCCAGTCTGCTTTTAAAGGATTTGCATTTCTTTAAACTAGTAGGCCTGTAAATTCCAGAAGGGCTCTAAAATCTTGTCTGCATTTTGTTTTAGTTTAACTTCTACTGGTAAACATTTTAAAATCATTAATCTGTGCTCTGATCAGTGTAGCTATGTTGCTTTTGTCTTGAGACTCCAGATAAGATGAGTGGCAGTAATCAAGTTTTCAAAGTTGAAATACATTTAATTAATATTTCTAAAGTCTCAGGAGATCTTCATATGGAGTAATTTATAAAGGCACAAAATAATTGTAATTTCAGCCAACTGGCTCAAAATCTGTTTTGTTCACTTGCTATGTGTTTGCTATTATAGTCTGTAATACACTTAGCATTTCCTTGTTTCTTGAAGACAGTGAGATATTATCTGATCTATTTTATTTTATGTATCAACAAAGTTAAGAATGTTTATAATTTAAATGAACTAAGAAAAACACTTTTAGCCATGTAGTCTATACTCTATCTGGCAAGATTGTTCTTTAATTTATAATATATATAACTGCATCAGTCTTCATAAGGGCATAGCAAGCAATTGTCATATAGGCTTATTTACAGTATGCGTATCTTCAGGTTCATTGTTTTCATTGAAAGACAGCTGCTTGCTTGGAACATAAGTAAAGCTGCTCTAAAAAGTGAAAGGAGCCTTGTACCTGCACCTGAATTTAGCTAACAGGAAGCAGACCTATGTAGTTAGCCATTTTTTTAAGTAATTACTCTGATGATGAAAGAAGGTCATCTGCCACAAATGATAGCCTTTAACCTGAGTTTTACTAAGAGGTACCAGACAGCCATTCTTTTTAAGAAGGGTTTTTTTTTCCATTGGTAGGTTTTTGTTTGTTTGGGGTTTTTTGTGGAGATTAGATGTAGTAGAGTTTTTTTTTAATTAATGTAAAAAATGTCAACTTTAGTCATAAAAGTTGAATTTCATGCATTTTTAATTTCATGGAAAGTTTGAAGAGTCTGTGTTATTCTTCAAATGATTGAGGGGAAAAAAATCTTAAGAGTGAATACTATAGTTCTTAAAGAATCTAATTTCAGAAGAATGTAAATAATAAAAAATAACATTTACTTTGACATTTTCAAACCTTAACTCTGTTCCTGTAAAGCAAATTTTGTAATTTTTGGCAAGATATATTCTATTCCTTGTTGATTAAGTTGCTTTGTTTGTGATTTCCTGAGGCTTCCCTACATGGCTTGTTTGAGCTATTACAAGTGTTCCAACAAAATGTATTTTTATACAGCTCAGTGTAAGGTTATACAATCTGCAAGCAGGAAATGCAGGCCAAATGTGCAGAGTAGGGTCTATATTCTGGAAAGCAGGGATTCCAAAAAACTATCTATTACTATCATGAAAGTAATAACAGATAAGCAGCAGTGGTCTGTAGTCTTGTATATAATGGACTAATAAGAAAACAAAGTTTATAAATAGAGACTATATGAAAATTATTTTTCTCTTTTATATAATATCACCAGTCGGGGATAGGTCATGAAGATAATTTCTTGCATTACATGTAACTCCATTATACTGGAAGACATATGTAAAGGGAGTATTTACCCGTTTTTTGTGTGCATTTTAGATTTTTCCAAAGTATAATTATTCTAGAATAATTATCTCTGTGTGCATACTCTCCTCCTAGGTGTGTTTCCATATGGAGTTGAGGAGAAAGAGCTTATAAGAAACAAATATTCTAGACTAATTAGTGCATATTAAATACTTAGGAAAATTTCTAACTGTAGGTGAGTGTTAATGATGTATCCTGCAGACTTGGTCCAGAGCCCATTGGATTTAATTCCCCTTGCTTCAATGAAATTTCTTTCAGAACTACTGAGCCAGCTTTTAATATTTACTAGAGTAGATAGAGTTAAGGCAATTTGCAATTTTGAATAGCATTTAATGGGGCATCCAGATAATTTATCGAACTCTCGAAAGTGTTACATTGATTGAATTTCTTTGTAGTTGTCTTGCTCCGGAGTGAAGGGAGACATCCCCTCTACTCATTAACACATGTGTGCATTGCAGCAACCATTTCCACTAGCTTCCTCCAAAAGCAGTCAAAATCCTTTCTAGGTATGGTTCCATGGGCAGGTGAGCTCATATAACACTTTGCTGCTGCCTAGAATAAGTCTCGACTGTTTTCTCAGGTTTTTTCTCCCCTGCTCCTCATTGTGCAGCCTGTCTTCTTGCGCCATCTCTCCTGTTCAACTGACACCAGTGTAAGCTGGTTTGGCTTGCTAACCCAGCAAAAAAGTACCATTTTTTTTCCTCCTTGGTTAGTTTTCAGCCAAATTATTGGGATGAATCAACTCAGAGAACTCTCACAAGCACATCAGCCAGTAAAAGTCAGATGTTGGGAGTACATATCTAGTAGCAGGGAGTGGAGAAGAAGGAAGCTCCACTTTTAAGCAGTGGTGAGATGTTAGATCAACTCATCTCATTGTGTA
>NW_008794009.1:1526305-1529997 GCF_000699145.1 Aptenodytes forsteri
GTGTGCATGCACTCTCTGCCCTTTTCTCTCTTTCTCACACACATATGCACAAAATTCTACATTCATCATATTTCTTTGGTGATATAGTTTGCAGTATAATGTATACTGTATATAATATATCTGTACTCTATTATTTACTTTCGGTAGTTTTTATTATCTAATTAAGTACTTTTTTTATTTTTCCATTGCTAATGCACTAGAGTACATAAACCAGTGTGTTGGACACCATGCAGTATTTTCAATGTCATTAACTAGAAGCAGGAAAAATTATTACATTGACATGAATTTCATTTATTTTGTACCTCTTTTTCATATTTACTTTTTTATGGATAAATTATTAGAACTTGTTTTAGCTTTTTTATTAGCAAATCATCTCTTTCTCAATAGGTTAACCTTCTCAGTATTTTCTCTAATATTGCTATCATTTTAGTTAAGGCTTTTATCTTTTCTCTAAAAATACTTTTATCAGAAGATTTTTAATCTGTTTGTTTCGTTAGTTTTTACTTTTATCTCCCAGTCCTGATTGGATTTTTGGGAATAACCCCAGGTTAGCTATTCTTCCTTTCTAGCATAATAGTATTGTTATCCTTTTCGTGAGCTGTTTTTGAAAAATCACGTTGAACATTTCTAGTTCTGGTATTTTTCCAGTAAACTGTAATTTATTATTCATTAATTATAATGTCTTTAAGCTGTTTAAATAATTTTCCAGGTTTAGATTGCAATAGTATAGCAATATTCCATGCTCCCTTCCTCCCTCTTTGGATACAGAAAGCCCCATGAAACTAATGAATCAATGAAGATGGAGGAGGAGAAGACAAGGCACAAACCAGTCATACCACGATTCTTCAACCTTGTGTGTGTATTGGAACACCTCATTTCAGGCAGCTTCATTCATATGCTGTCCCATCGGTTGCAACAGTCAGTAATAATTACTGCAACACTGCTGCTTCAGAAACAATCATAGCTTTTTCAATATTAGGGGAAGATTTTCTTCAAATTAGTTGCAACTTTCTACTGCATTTGTATGGGGGCAAAGATCTGTGGTCAGGTATTTAATTTTCACAATAGTTCCTTTCTTGGCATCAAAATATTCTTCACTGTCACGTTGCTGAGTTTATTCCTTAGCATTCAGAAAAGCTAAGGTCTTATACAGCATAAAACTTTACTAATACTCCCCTTCTGGATCAGTTTCTTCCTATAAGTAAAAACAAAGAAAGCCAGAGAAAGGATGACTTCTTTGTTTTCTGAGATTGCCTTGTCTATATAGCTTCTAAATCTTTGATAAATATCCATTGCTGTACTATTCTTAATGGTGTTACTGCAAATTCGTATCACATTATCACTAGAAGCCATAGTAAAAGAACAGAATCTGCTGATGGCACTGTACAACACAATTCAAAGTGAGAAGCTCAAGGTTATTGTTTGTATCTGTTCCTTTAAAAATCTTAAATGTATCTTATGCATGTGATGATAGAAATATTTGAAGGTAATTATTTCACTGAAACAGAAGACGAGAGAGCATGGAGGAATATTCTAGAAGAATATTCTCAGAAAACTACTCAGAAAAGCTATGGAAATATATGTATCACTTAATGATAATTGGTAACATTATATTTCCATTTTGATGAAATGTTTTAAGTTTTTGAGAAAAGATAATGAATAAGAAAGGATGAAATAAGAAATGTGAAGCAGTACTTCAAATAGTTCTGAAAACTAATTTCTGTATTATCAGCCAAAATAAGATCATTCATAGAAAGGTTATCTAGTTCATCAGCTAGTGTGATGAGATTCATGCATACAGTTAAATGCAAATGACATCAGTGAAAATGGCATTTAGTCTTTGTCCTTATGCAAGACTATGTTACTCTTGTTCCATTTGTCTGCAGTTCTACTATGTCTAATCCAGTTTATAGATTGACATGCTGGATAATAATCTTTCTCTTCCAGGGTTAAAAAAGGAGACAAGTAGGAAAAAATATGAAAATACATTATTAAAGTTATTGAGAAATAATTTCTTTGTACATCACTTTTAAGCAAGCTGAATCTTTATTTGACCAAAACTTAAGCTATTTTGTCACTGAGCTATAATTATTGTTAAGATTTTAGATGTCAACAGTTTCAGTAGTTTTGAAAATAAGTTTTACCTGTCATCTAACTCAATCATTGGTCTAATTTTGGATGTTCAGAATTCACTATGCAGTTACTCAATATGGTTTTGATCTCCACAGAACCTATAGCTTTATGAGTGCATTCTCTTCTTTGTCTTCTTACCTGGAATCTGCTGAAACTGGCAAAATCACAAAAAAATGTGCATGGAACCATATTCTTTGGCACTGGCTTTTACAATCCTTTTGGCTAACTGTACCTACTTTGGGTTTTTTATTTTTAAAAATAGGTGTAAACCTCTCTGGAAATTTATTCCAGATTCTTTAGGTAGTAGATTCTGTGCATTGGTGATCTAAAGAAAATTGATGATTGAATGCTTGTTTTTATGTAGGCAGTCTTGATTTTGATAATCCAGTTGTCTACTAATGAACCTTGGGATGAGAATTTTTGTTCTGCAACCCCTGGGGTGTCGGGGGAGAGGGTGTATGGTTCTTTCTGGATCTCAGTAAGAAAGGCCTGACAACAAAGGACATAATAAAATTAATGCTATTTTGATAAGACAGAATAAAAAGATGAATATAGATAGCAAGTAAATCTTAACGTCCTTTCAGATGCTGGGAACTTTCCTTTTGTGCAGCATTGGACTGACCCCCAGATGGATTTTCCCATGGCACACTGTTCACATTATGTCTTTGGAGAGTTTCCTCTTCCCTCCCATACCGTGGTGCCTTTTATTTTGTGTAGCAAACAGAATCATATATCTTCTCCTGACATGCTGGAGTGTTATCTCTGTCATGATATTCACCAGCATGCAGCACAGGCAGGCGTGGGCCACTCCAGCAGATTGCCTTACAGTGGTATAATCATACTAACATACGGGCTTCTCAAGCCTCAAGTACAAGGCCCAGTAGAGCAGACATGACTTGCTCAAGACCACTAATTCCTCAAACACAATATTTTCCACAAGGCTCCCAATACATTCATCTGGCCAAATGTAGATGCATAGCAAAAAATGAGGTAAGAAAAAAATGAGGTATCTATAGAACTTACAACACATACTGAGTTAGAAAAATTATCAGCTCTGCCTGCCTACAGTGTGATTCAGCTCATGCTAGGGCAGACATAAATTTTTAGCAATAACTGTGCAGCCGAAGTTTAGCAATACTTTATGAAATAACTGGTTAGTATATGTGAATCAGTATGATTTGGTGCCACAGATTATTCTATGTCTACTGTCTAACTCTGCTCTGAATGCGGGGAATTTACCAGGAATCAGTCCTACATATTTGAAGTATAGGATCTTACTTCATTTGCTATTCTATCTACATTTTGAAAAATATTAAAATATTGAATTATTTGTATTGTCCTTTAAGAGGAATTAACTTAAGAATGTTATATTTGAGAAGATATATTTTTATCTTAATAGTTCAAGTTTAGTAAGGCATAAGAACGTGCGTGCTTGCTCTCTGTCAGTCATCTTTGGTCAGCTTATGGTCTCTGTATTTACTCTGAGTGCTACATTTATTCAGAGACAATGAAATCTTCTTGTCTTTAAATTTCAAAGCTGTCTGAATCATAGAATCATA
>NW_008794009.1:1530206-1536772 GCF_000699145.1 Aptenodytes forsteri
TAAGAAAAAGGTCTCATTCTTTGCCACTAGTGCCAATAACAAAAGTAGCAGTTACCTATAAGACAATATTTTTTCTTAACTATAATGTTAATAACAATCACCAAAGGTATTCAGTGATTATTTTACCTTTGGTAAATGTCCAGTATTCATAGTCATATATTCTTAGAGCATTTCTATCAATTATTTGTTCTAAGATCATACCATTTTTCATTTCTCTGTCTTCTTCTGGTGCAATCGACATTGCACCCTAGTTACAAAAGCATCTGCCAAAATTTTTCAAGACTGAGATATGAGAATCTTTTATAAGTCTTATCATTTTATAACTAGCTTAGATTTAGACACCAGATCCTCCAGACTCATTCTTGATTTTGGAAACTAGATTCTACATCTACATTTCAACTTGTATTTAACTTCAGTGTAGTTAACATAACACTATAAAATTTGTTCCTCTTTGTTCCTCTTTGTCAGAGATCTGTAGTGTTACAGATTATTTCAGCTTGTTAGAAAAAATCTTCCTAAGATATAGGTACCTTCTGACTTCTAAGCGTTTTATGCCCTATATCCTAACGTGGCAAAACTGCTTTTATTTAATGACGTTCTGCTTTTCAAGATACTTGCTCTCATGGCAACATCCTTACAAGTTTGTGTTCTTGTTTACTTTAAGCAGATCCTTTCTTAAAATGGAATGTGCCAACTATCAGAAATACTCAAAGAACTATTCAGAACTAATGGAATCCTTATGAGAAGGAGAGTTTTTCCTTCCACTTATTGATATACGTATACCTGGACAATCTCTGGTTTGGTGACAGAGGGAAGGCAAGAAATTTTTTTTTCTTTAATTTTGGGGTTTTTTTCCATTTTGAGATTATTTGACAGAGTTTTTACATAATTGCCAAATTATTACATAGTAGAGTGTTATGTTACTTATTGCTAAACACTAGGTGGAGAGTTAAGTCAGCATTCTATGGAAGCTGTCTTCTGAAAAGTGTATCATCTTATATCGTGTTCAGTTCCTGTATTATTTTCTTGTCCATGTTACACAAAAGATATCTTTTAAAAGTTTAATCTTGAAATTAATAGAGAATTTGCTCTAGTTTATATAACCTGCTAAAAAAGTTTCCTATTTTGAATGATATTCCTGTTCCTATGGCAGTATTGAAAATTAATTTCTATATATGAAAGATGAACATAAATATTTGGAGACATTCAGTATGGTTGTTCACATATTGCACAAAGGAGCAATTAATGAAATTACTAGGCTTTCAAAATACAGATGTTTATTATGAATATACATTTTTCTGTTTATTTTTTGAGATATTAGGACTTGATATTTTTAAAGAAGACACATCTAAAGGTTATACAATATGGCCTCTGATATCTGATTTGTGCCAATATCAGTTGTGATTAGTCTGATAATCTCTTATATCTTCTTTAATCTACTCTAAGTCCCTTTATTATTGCAAACTCCAGTCTCTGACATCAATGTTTTTGTTATACCAGTTACAATCTGGATTAATTTAGGAAATTAGTTTTTCTAACTGATTGCATGCTCTGCCTGTGCATCTTTGCAGTTTCTTTTTGTGGCAACACTGTATAATCCTCTGAAGCATCTTTTGCTGAGATTTTTAAAGGTTGTGATCTCACCAGCAACCATATGGTTAGTTTCTTCCTTGTGTTATTACTGGCTGGAAGTATTTTTGATTGATAAATATAAAGCAAAAGGTGACTGATTACATAAACGTGAGATTTTAGAGCCTCATTTTTTTCAGGAATAAAGGAAATAATTCATAGCAAGTAATTCGCTCAATGACTTTAAATGAGTTTACCTTCTACTGTTCCAAAATTGTTTATGAGAATATCTGGATTCCCTCAATCTTATTTATTGTACTGATTTGTTGTGTAAATATTTTCAGCAACTTGGCAATGAATTTTTAATGTGAATATTTGGTTTTATGCTAAAACACAGTTTCAATTAGGTGAGCCTTCTAAATAGTCTCTTCAATCCATCTTAGTCAACACAGTAACCGCCTAGCAGAAGACCAGCATTTCTTTTGAAAAAGCAAATACAGTGCGGAGTAGAAACACTGTACTCAAGACTTCAAAGAGGAACTTAAGACTCTATTTCATACCGGACAATAAAATGTGAGATTGCAAGTACTTTGGCATATAAAATGCAAAATGTAATATTTGATCAGCTGAATATTTTCAGTGTTTTCAATAATCACATAAATTCACCAAGCGATCTGTTGTTAGTCAGCTGTGTAGCAAATAATTTTTCATTGGACTACAGTTCTTCTTCACAGAAAGAAAGTGTCCTGGAAATGTAAATGTTTTCCGTACACCTTCTTAGAAATCTTTTCCATTTAAGTTTCTAGAGAATTCAATATGAAAAAAAGGGTAGAAAATTTGAGCTAAATGTTTGCAATCAGTAAAATTAAGTCAGCAGCAGGTAAATGTATTCTCTGCAGTAAGAACAGCATTAAAATTAAAATTCTTAATGAAATACTTTATTGTATTGAATAAATTATGAAATTTCAAAATTCCCATCAAAATTTTCATTCTTTCTGTATCTGTCTACATCTGAGGAAATGCATTTGGTGAAAGGAAAGACAATTATGAAGTGTTCTGCTTGTTTTCTTTAGAAATTCCATCCTTCTGAAAAAAATGCCTCAGCTGGTGGGGAAAACTTTCAGTTAGTTGCACCCATTTTAGTTGGTCCTGAATTCATATCATTTTTTTAAAAAGCTAAATCACTATTTATTTTTGAAATATGTTTCAGCTGTACTGAAATTATAAATACAGACATGTATTTTTACCGTAAAAGTACTGTATATTCTGAAGCAAAATAAATGTGTGATCTGCCCTTAGCTTTTGCCTGATAGCAGAAGAAATGATTGATACTAGATTAGTCATTTATGTGTAGCTCATCTGGGTTTTTCTTCTGATCTTGTCAGTCTTAAAAGAACTATGAATTGTATTGAGGCTGGTGATGCACTTGTAGCTTTATTACCTGTTTGAGAAGCTACAAAATATTGAAGCTCTTTGATAACAATAGCTTTATATTTCCTTGTGTCAGCAAATTTCCTAGATTGATACATTCTGTTTGACTGCTGCAATCCTACTGCACTGTTTATAGGCATGGTTCTAAGGCACTAATTTTTGCAAGACCTTGAAATAAGGTCTTTATTATTTACTAGTGTAAAGGCATTATAAATATATCCTTTTTCTGTTTAGTCATATGACTTCCTTCTGTGCTATAATTAGCTGCAGTGCTTACTTTATTCTGACTTCCATCAGTGTTATTATTAGTTGCTCTCAGTTGACAGCTGAACTGTCAAATACTGTATTACTGAAAAGAAATTCAGTCTTAAAATGTTAGTAGGTCTGATAACTAAATAATTGTTACTGCTCACCTGTCTTCCACATCCTTACTTCACAATTACCTAACTATCTTTTCTTTCCAAGATGGGGCAACTGATATATATCAAACTAAATTGTCAGCAATTGTTGACAATTTCTGTTTAACTTTGAAATTGCAGGTTCTATTACAGACCTGAAGGAGAGCTTCTGTTTTGATTTTGCCAGTTATACCAATTCATCTAATAAAATATACTCACCCTATGTGCAAACCTTATTGCTAGATTCTGTGTACACCTGAAGTCTTTATATGTGTTGCTTCTATGTATCAAGGAAAATAGAGCTGATAAAAAAATTAAATAATTGTAATAGGTTAGAAACAAAGTCATTTACTACAAATCTAGGTATCTTTACAACCATTATTTAATGCATAATCTTCCATTTCTTCAGTCTGATTTTTTGAAAACTGCACCATAATGAGTCATTAGATTTTGTAAATGATCAGGAGTGAAGGGATGGGAAGGTTTTATATGGCTGAGTAGTTCATCTTTGGCAACAATAATTTTTTTTTGTTGATCCTCAGTTAAGCAAAGAATTCATGCTTGTGCTTACCTTGTGTTAAGCCAAATGAGTTCGAGAAGAAAAGATGGATGAAGCCTAATGTTTTACTACTAGTTTCCAGTTGTCACTCTGCTGTGGTTTCAGCTGTACTTTTTACTCTTCACTGGGTTTACCTCTCCTTTAGGACTAAGGGAAACTAGATAATGTCTTTTTCTGAGATTAGAGAGGTTGCAGCAGCAAGATGGTGTAACTGCAGATTTCTCTCAAGGACGCCGAGCTGCTGGATGTGAAGCTGGGCCAGCTGTCCCCATGGCTGGCAGCAACGGTCTTCACCCTCTGTTTTCATGGGGCCCTGTGCAGGTGTTATGATAGGTACTGTACAAAAATCACATCACTATGAGAATGGGGGCCTTGGTGGTATCACTATGGAACTTGCTGGCAAATTTGTCATCAGCAACCATCTGGAGCTATGATCACTTAAATCATGACCAACACAGCATGAACTTCAGAAAGTGAAAAGTACACCTGTTGAATAGACTTGGCTGTTGGAACAATTACCCTGCTGAAGATACCAGAACTATTCATGTTAGAACCTGTCCTGCTATTCTGACCATAATAAATTCTGTGCAGTTTCCACTTAAATTTATTTTTGGTTGGAAACAGGCTCTTTAGGAATGGCAGTCTGTGAAGGTGAGAAGAGGGATTTGCCCTTTATGTGAGAGAGCAGCTGGAGTGCATGGACCTTTGCCTTGTGACAAATGATGAGTCAGCTGAGAGTTTATGTGTTAGGATTAGAGAGGGGACAAACAGGCTGACATTGTTGTGGGTATCTACTACAGACCGCCTAACCAGGTGGAATAAGATGAGGCCTTCTTCAGATACCTAGAAGACGCCTCACATTTGCAGGTTCTGATACTCATGGGGGACCTGGTTGATGTCACTTCATTGTCACTCTTGATAATCTTTGAAAGGTCATGGCAATCTTGGGAGGTTCCTCGGGGCTTAAAGGCGGCAAGTGTCACTCCTATCTTCAAGAAGGGCAAGAAGGAGGATCCAGAGAACTACAGGCCATTCAGCCTAACATTGATCCCTAGGAAGGTGGTGGAGCAAATCTTTCTGGTAACTATTTCCAAATATATGGAAGACAAGAAGGTGATTGGGAGTAGTCAGCATGGATTTATAAAGGGGAACTCATGCTAACCAGCATGATAGTCTTCTACAATGAGGTGACTGGCTTGGAGGATGAGGGGAGAGCAGTGGATGTTGTTTATTTTGACTTTAGCAAGGGTTTTGATGTTGTCACTCATAACATGCTCATAGAACTGAAGTATGGACTAGATAAGTGGGCAGTGAGATGGATTGAAAACTGGCTGAACTGCTGGACTTGAAAAATTGCAAACAATGGCACAAAGTCCAGCTGGAGGCCAGTCACTAGTGGTGTACCCCAGGGGTACTGGTTCCCAGTATAGGGGTCGATGGGACAGAGTACACTTGAAGAAGTCTGTGATGATACAAAATGAGGAGGAGCTGCTGATACACCAGGTGGTTGTGCTGCCAGTCAGAGAGACCATGACAGGCTGAAGAAATGAGCCAATAAGATTATTCTGAAGTTCAACAAAGGGAAGTGCAAAGTCTTGCCCTGGGGAGGAATAATCCCATGCACCAGTACAGTCTGGGGGACAACTGACTAGAAAGTAGCTTTGCAAAAAAGGGCCTGGGGTTCCTGGTGGACAACAAGTTGAACATGAGCCAGCATCGTGTCCTTGCGGCAAAGGCCAGGAACTTCCTGGACTGCATTAGGAAGAGCATCACCAGCAGGCAGGGAAGGGTATCCTTCCCCTCTGCTCAGCCCTGGTGGGACACATCTGAAGTGCTCTGCCCAGGTCTGGGCTCCCCAGTAAAAGAGAGATGGACATACAGAAGTGAGTCCAGTGAAGGGCCACAAAGATTATTACAGGATTGGAGCATGTGACATACAAGGAAGGACTGAGAGTCCTGTGACTGTTCAGCCTGGAGAAGAGAAGGCTCGGGGGATCTTACCAGTGTGTTTAAATGCCTGGGGTGGGGGATGGGATAAAGGAGATGGAGATAGACTTTTTCCTAGGGGTGCCCAGTGACAGGACAAGAGGCAATGGGCATAAACTGAAACACAAGAAATTCTATTTAAACGTAAGAAAAATACTTTTTTCTTTGTGAGCATGATTGAACACTGGCATAGGTTGCCCACAGAGGTGGTGGAGTCTCCATCCTTGGGGATATTCAAAACCCAACTGGACACAGCCCTGAAGTAACCTGCTGTAGCTGACCCTGCTCTGAGCAAGATTGGACTAAAGAGTCTCCAGAGATCTCTTCCAACGTCAGCTTCTCTGTGATTGTCATATCTGCAATTTCTCCTACTCACCAAAGTGGAGAAAACAACTATGAAAATTACAATAAATGTCGTCGTGTAGAGAATCATGCTAACATTGCCAGTTATCTTCCGGTATCCATGTTAGCTTACTGAAAACTGGTCACTCTGACAGAAAAAATGGCATACACAGTAGCTTATGACAGCTGACTATACAATGGCTGGAAAGCTGCCCAGCAGAGAAGGACCTGGGGGTGTTGGTCGACAGCCGGCTGAACATGAGCCGGCAGTGTGCCCAGGC
>NW_008794009.1:1537314-1546112 GCF_000699145.1 Aptenodytes forsteri
ATCTTAGAGGTCTTTTCCAACCTCAATGATTCTATGATTCTATGATTCTATGAATGTTGTTCAGAATAGCCAGATGCCTTGCTGTCCCCATCCTAGTTTCTGTTTTTATATCCAGCATTGAAGATGGACATTGAAAGATGATTTGTTTAAAAGACCACAAACAAAATTGCTGTGGATGTTGAAAAAAAAGGTCACCATAAAGATTCTGAACAGAGGGGGAACATCATATCTATTGGAACTCTGTTCTCAATGTTTCTTCAAACAGGTCTTCATTGCTCCGCATTTGAAAAGTTTTTTCATAATCACAAAGGCTTTTTTTCTTTTTTTTGCATTGTGTGTGGGAAAATGATAACAGTGAGATCAAAGGAAAACCATTTCAGAAACTTCCATGACTCAGAGCCATAGTTCTTGTTCATTTGTGTTCATGGGAGAACTGCCTTCTGATAAGCTCATATCTTTTTTAATTGAATCCCTTGGAACTTATGGTGAGGAAAATAATTCATCTTTCTGGATTTTGGCACTTAAAAGATTAGCTCCTTATCCCTTAACTCCATCTACTACTAGATTATGTTAACTGTGTTTTTTCTATCTTTTCATTCTTACCTGAAGAATCTGCCAGGTCCCAGCAGAATTATGCTTTGTGATGCTGAAAATTGAAACTTTTACTGGAATTTTGTTTTTCTTAAGTATTGGTTGTTTTATTTAAAAATATTGCGGTTTATGATAAAAACAACAGAAATGGTATTACTTTGATTGTCATGGTCTTCAAAGTATGGTCTCTCTGTCTTGAAGTTCAAACTGGTAGTTTGAAAATTAATTCTCTTCACTAGGAGATGCTGGTCTGAGAGGCTGCAAGGACATACAAAATTATAGTAGACATAAGTACCTGGGTTCGGAAATGAAGCGCCAAACAAATAATTGAAGCAATTGGCAGTCCAGATGTGTCTCAGGAAATGAGAGTCTTGAATTTTCTGGCAAAAAGTAAAGTTGAATAATAAAACACTTAAACCTCTTCAAAAAGTTTAATAAACAAGGATTGTCTCTAGTAGCATGGTGAATACATGCTGTTGCATCTGAATTACAGCCTAGGTCACCTGCATTCTCCATCAGCTGTTGCACTGAGATTTAATAGCAAAGCCTCAAGGGCAAGGTTACCAGACTAAACACCCTGTGCAGTTTCTGTGGGCTACAGAAATGTGCTGTGTGTGTGAAACCAAGAATTTATGATTCATCTAATTAAAGTCTTAACAGTCTGATAAAAAAATTATCAGTCTAGGTAAGAAGATACTTACACTTATAGTCAGATTATCCAATTATTACTGCTTATGCCTGATAATGAAACTATTAAAAATGATACACACAAGCTTTGTAGTACCTATGCCTTATGCTGATGCTGTGCTCACCTTTCTAATGCATGTCTGGGTCCTGAAGTCAAGGGTGCTTTTCCTCCTCAAAAGAAGGGGTTATGGCAAGTCATCAGCATCCCAGATTTTTGATAGGAGGAGTGTGATGTTTATGTTGATGATTTCTTCCCCCTTGGCTTTTTCTTCATTGGTCTGCATTTCCGCAGTGTATCCAAATTTACTATAAATAGTATGTTGCATATGTTGTATACTTGTTCGTGTCTGGTTGGAGGTGGGGGGGCTGTTACAATCCTGTTTTTATTCATCAGCCTTTAAGTTGTGGCTTTCTGATAATCTTTTACTAGCATAACCTAGTTGAGCATATATGCTTGTTCTGAGGACGTTAATAGTTTACAAATATAATAGTGCCCTAGAAGGCATTATATATAAACACGTACAGAATCAGATACAGTGTCCTAGTAACAGCTTGTCACCAGTATCTACTAGTTATGTCAATATCACTGATACATTATCAATCACAGTTGTTTCAAAACACAGTGCTTGTCATAAGCTGTAATCTATACTGCTTGTCTCTGCTCAAGAATAAAGACAACAAACGTGGTTTTAACAACTCTGCAATATTATTAAGCCATTTGGGAAATTACTTACCAAAAAACCTCCCAACCCCTCCAAATTGGGAGATTCATTTCTAAAAGTGACTTTCTGATCAGAACTAAAACTTTAATATAGATGCATCCAACGAGTTAACAGTGGAAATAGTTGTAAAGTGTCTGAATTGCTAAAACACAAGTTCTGTATTTAATTTCCTGTTGTTATCCGTGAAGAAGGTAAGTGATGAGGTTACCTTTATAACACCCTCCTGATAAACCCACTTACCAGTTTGCTTTGGGGTCTCCAGCAATCCACTGTCATGTTTTAAAGGTTCCAGTATACTGAAATACCCTAGAGATATGGACTTTTCACTCTTCTCTTCAGAGGAACTCCCTATTTCATATTTAAAGTTGAGTTATGTACGTGATTGACTTTGTTACTGCACTAACTGCCTCTTCAGACAACAAACTGCATAAGAACCTGTAAAATTACAGTCACCTGCAGTCACCATTCCAAGCTTCACCAGAATTTAAGTCACTCTGATGGCATTGTTGCAAAATATCTCTCTCTCTGAGATCTGCAGAGTTTTACCATGAACTTTTATTCGTATTTTACCAAGCATTGCCAAAGCCTCCTAGTATGAATTTGGATTTGAAAGAACTGCCCTCATACAGCGAGGAATTCTAGAACCCTCCTTCAACTAAATAGTGGCTCATGGGGAGCACAAATTGAAACTTGACATGTAGGAAAGCAGACAAAAAAGTTTTATGTTACTTGTAACTGCTGTTCTTCAAAGTATGTCAACTATATGTGTTATTCACAGCCCCTTTTCTGTCAAATCTGATAGAATCTTAAAATTCAAGGGTTGAGAAAAATTAGAAAGAAAAAAACGTGCTGCATCATTGATGGACATGCATTTAAAAAAGAGCTAGAGCTCACTGCAGACAAACTGCAGAGACAAAAAATTGTCTGGATTTCACTGCTCAGTCTTATAAACACCTACAACATACATATCAGCAAATCACCACAAAGAAAATCGGTTACAGGAAAATAACTTTTTCATTCATTACCTACCCTCATCTGCTCATGGTCTGTTTATTCATATAAATTGCCATTAGTGGTAGTAATTTGGCTCAATACCCTTGTGTTTGATACCTTGTGTTGACAGAAGAAAACAGAGCATTAGTTCAAAGGGTTTATTCTGACCTGATTAGATACCACAGTTCAGACAAATCTGTTGTTTGGCTAGTTTCTAGTCGAGACATTTTTAGCATACAGTTTTGCTTCCCCTTAGTCCATATGGATAGCTGCTGAAAGACTCAATCCGTAATGTTTTCTAGGAGGTATATGAATGTAGTGATGCTGGAGTAGGGGAAATTTAACATATATTGTGTAGTATGGAATATAGAATTATTGAATCATTCAGGTTGGAAGGGATCTCAGGAGGTCCCTGGTTCAACTTTCTGCTTAAAATAGAATCATCTATGAGATTAGACCAGGTTGCCAGGGGCTTTACCTAGTCAGGTCTTGAAAATCTCAAAGGATGGAATCTAGACAACCTCTCTCAAGGCAACCTGGTAGAAGCTGTCTTGTTTCAGTTTATGTCTCATCCTCCTCTCATGATACACCACCATGAAGAAGAAATCTGGTTTGGACAAAAGAGGCAGTGAATGGAGTGAAATAAGGACCAAGAAAAGATGAGCATAGTGGTACTAGCAAAAGTCAATTTATGAAAAGCCTTTCTTGAAAAGGTTCAATCACAGCACAGAAATAACACCAGTGGGCATTGCCAGAGACAAGAATAAATGCAATGACTTTTAGGAGCATTAGAAGAACTGAAACAAATTGAGAGAATAAAAACCTTACAGGATGAGTTTGGCTCATTTATTTAGGAGAGGCATGGACTTTGAAACAAGAAATATAGCAAAATCATAGCATAATTTAAGTTGGAAGGGACCCCTGGAGATCATTTGGTCCATCTCATTGCTCAAAGCAGGGCCAAACTCTAATTTCGATCCAACTTTAAAGGTCTACCAGGTTGCTCAGGGCCCTGTCCCCAGTCAAGTTTTAAGTATCTCTAGTGGGTGGAGATTCCACAAGCTCTCTGGGCAACCTGTTTTAGTGTTTGACCATCATAATTGTGAAAAATTTTTTTCCTTCTCGATCAGAATTTCTCACCTTGTAATTTGGGAGGCAGACGGAGTTGCTGCCAATGTGTACATTGCTGTCATTATTTTTGGTGCCATTGATGGTGGCATGACTATGACTGGCCTTAGTCTGGGAACTGCTGGCTGCAGCACTTGAGTGGGACTGAAGAGTCACTGACTTTCTAATGCAAAAGGATGGTGGCAGAACGGGAAATATTTTGTGCCTTCTTGGATCTCACCTGTAAAACAGCAGTATTGGCCTTTCTTTAAAATAATCTGAGCTCTGTTGAAAAAAGATCTGTGTATGTGGATATTATATTATTCTTGGAGAAGAGAAATTGAGAGTGCAAAAAACGTTACTTATGTATTTTTATCACAGTACTAGAAGTGGGATAGAAACACAGCAAAAGATATTTTCAGATGACGTTCTTTACATGGAATTGATAGGATATGGCCTAGACATGCCAGCTATAAGAAAAAGAAGTGGAGCCAAGTGTCACACACTGGCTGTTGGACTTCAGAGCAAATAGGATGCTAAAACTTTCCAGGGTGGTGCAAAAAGAAAGGTTGCTGATTTGGTAAGAAATTAAGTTTGTCTTGTTGATTTGGCTTTGTTCAATGAACATTAAGGGTGAAATATTCAAAGTGGTAAGATTATACATGAGGGAAGAGAATGCCAGATGCTAACTAATTTGATGCAAACTACCAAGGAGCATTCAGACATTAATATTTTTCTTACTACCAATCTAGGACATACTGACTGATTTTAAGAGAAAATATTTTTCTTCCATTACATAATACATACATAGATGTTGTTGTTTTGTCACAAATATCTACTTCAATTGCTTTTATTATTTTTTATTTTTGCATGGGTTGGAAAGAAGAGAAATCACCTTTTCTAAAATATTTCTAAACATTTACTTAACTTTTAGTATTTATAGAAAGGTGTACTCTGATTTTTCTTAAGCTACAGCAGAATTTTGGACCTCCTGAATATGGAAGTCAATATGAGCTCTACCTGAAAAACAGAAAATTATAATTTAGATCAGAACTGTAGCTAAATTTTTCCCTGAGTGACATTCATCTTTTATATGCTATAACACTGTTTCTGTGTTTCTATAGTACTCATGCTTCCATTATAAACTAAGCAGACAACCAAAAATAATCTTTCAAGTTGATCTCATTTCTTTTCAGGGTACAGAATACCATCTTTTCAGTTTCTGTTACTAATGGAAATCTTAAGTATGAGATGTCTCAATTTTCTGTGATATGTTATTATTTTATCATTTATTTGTATTTCTTAGCTGTGACTAATAAATTTGTTTAAACCTTGAGAATATCATTAATTGGGGTTTAGTCATATTCATGTCATTCTGTAAACATAGGGAATTGCTGTTATTTGAGTGGAAGTACATGTGAACTCTAGTTTACAAATGAATGTAATCCTCAATCAATGCCATAGATTCTGAAGAGTGTTTCTGTAAATGTTATTTCATGAATATTCTAATTTTGTTAGGTTTTTTATTTGTTATTGCAAGACATTGAAACTCTAATTTGGATATGTGCATATCCTAATGACTAGTTACCAGTAGGTAGATGTTATTTTTACCTATATACCTAAATATTTTATATTTATCAGAGAGAATAATCAGCATTAGCTAATGTATATAGATGCCTACACTATTCTAGCAATTGAATTGTATAACTTATGTGACTATAACAAAATTTAGATAAATAGTTTTAAATTTTAATGATCTACCAGATAAAAACCTTACATTACAGTGCCTTCCATTTATACTCTTGGTACCATGATGTTTGCATTCTTAGTCACCACTGATTTACACTTTCATGTCCTTTTCAACGTGTACGTGCTGCGTATTCTTGAGATTATAGTTCTCAAGTGGTAGGAAAGTGGAGGAAAGAATAGAAATGTTAATACAGTCCCAAGAATCTTTTATTATGGTTTAACTTTAGTCTCCATGGGGAATATTTGCCTGTGTCGATATGATACGTCCTGAAAACCAAACAGTTAAAAGGTGTTAATTTTCAATATTAAAATATTCATGGAGTTAAAGTACAGTGAACTATAGCTGTCTCCTGAGAAGAGGGAGGAAAAACCTCATACAAATGTTTTTGACAATAGAGCTTAGTAAGAATGTTCACCGTTACGGTAGAGAGAGGAAACATCACCTCATCGTAGGACCAAGAATTGAATTTTTATCAAAGCTACAGCATTAAAACCAGTCCTTAGAGGAAAGGGAGATATTTAAAACTTATTTATTTCCTTTTTTTATCAAACCAACTCATACTTTTAGCTGTGATGCAAGGTATGGCAGTGCTTTAGCCAGGCTTTTACAAACGTGCAGTGACTTTCTCAACAGTCTTAAAGTGGATGTTAAACTGTGGGGACTTACACAATACAGTGATACCTTGGGTAACTCTTAAGACCAATTGATAAAAATAAGTACATTCGTCATGGCCCGTTTGTTATTAAAAAGGCAAAAGTAAGCAGGGCGTTGTAAAGAATTAAATTATTTTGTAAGTGAAGAAAGTAACAAAGGCTTGTTTCCCAGTGATGTCTGTTTCTCATACCCTTTTCCCTGGGTATGAATTCTACCTGTTTTCTCTCTTCCCCCTTTCCCAAACCCTCCTATACCTGCTAACTATTGTCTGGGAGAGAAGTACATACTGCTGCTGTTTCTGAGCTACACGTGCTAACTGGACAGATAGTACAGGCAGGTAGAGTAGCTTGCAGCAGGTCAAACAGAAGACTTAACTGACATATTCATGTTACCACCCCTCCCTCACTGGAATATTGATTGAGATCTGCCTTCTTTAACTGCCTGCAGGTTTTCACAAATCTTCTAGGACTCTAATTGTATCCCTTTAAAACTCTGAAATTTTTTTGCAGTTGACCAATGTACTCCAAAGTTATAGCAGGCAGAGTATACAGCCTTATAGAAGCCTGATTAGTTTCTTTCCTTAGAATATCAGGCTAAAAATACACTAAACATCAATTTAAAATCTTTTTTATTCTTTATTGTCCTTATGTAGTGGTGATAATGATTCTAAAATTAGAGTGGAAACAATCTTCCCATCAGAAGTGTAGAAAGAATGTGATTCTCTAAGACTGTGCCTACTTTCCAAGAAGTTTGGTGAAACTCAAAAGAAGAGCTTTTATGTTACTTTATTCAATGTAATTGTAGCAGTTTGTTGTTCATGGTACTAGATTTTCTGATGCACTCTGGTCTCTTGGTATCTGTATTAAAGAGCTAGGACTCAATAAATAAAAAATGCCTACTGAAAGTTTCCAATCACTATTTATCAACATTAGTAATCAACCTATTTATCACCCTAGTCTATAATGTATACTTTTCAACTCTTAGTGTGAACAGTTTATTTGGTTTTGGAAAAATTACTTTTGACTAACTGTCCTGGTTTCAGCTGGGGTTAAACCACGACACTAACATATAGAGCCAGTAATCTTTCATTTCGATTTATCTGTACAATTTTGAGACAATTTTCTATTTGGGAGTTTTATTAATATTTTATTATTAACACTCTTTTCTAGATACTATGTGGAGCAGTTTCTTCATAGTTCCACCTTAATTTATTTTCTTTTTTTAGTTTATTGATAAATTTCAGGGATACATTTTTCAATAAATATTGTTTTATGGTGGTATCCTGGAGGTCAACACACTCATCTGTGATATGGAAACCTTAGATTTTTACAGAGTTATAGCACTGGAACAGATGCATTTGAGGTATAACTTAATCCTTCTTTAATCAATTAAAACAATATTGTCAAGAGTTCTAGAACCACAGTGTGTTGTAGATGTTGAAACTGTTGAAGTTCATAGGAACTACTTGTGTACAAAATATACAAGACATACAAAATATACAAGATAAAAATAACTAGGTTAGGGCACTCCCTGTTGAAACTAGATGCCTTCATTCCAATCCCTGCTCAGAATAGCATATGTAGCATATAAAACAGGTACAGCTACATCAGAAGATGGTAGGAAAAAAGCATCCCAATACCGTGTAGTCCCATGCCGAGGGCATTCTCCCTTTTCTGCCAGAACCAGCCCTTTTGTTGTGTAAGGAGTCTATACACAGTAAATTGTTGGTGTCAGTTTAAACTGAATTGAGCACAAATGTGGATGTTACAATGCAAAAAAGTGGGATGAATTAGGCATAATTTGACTGAAAAACAGAATAACATCTAAAAGAACCACTTTTATTTTGGAAAGGGTATGCCCATTGTGCATACAAGGGCAACAAGAAAAGCTTCTATAGATACATTGGGGATAAAAGGAAGATGAGGGAAAACATGGGCCCTCTCCGGAACGAAATGGGAGACCTGGTTACCTGGGACACGGAGAAGGCAGACGTACTCAATGACTTTTTTGCCTCGGTCTTCACCGGCACGTGCTCGAGCCTCACCGCCCAAGCTGCAGAAGGCAAAGGCAGGGACTGGGAGAATGAAGAGCCACCCACTGTGGGAGAAGATCAGGTTCAAGACCATCTAAGGCACCTGAAGGTGCACAAGTCCATGGGACCCAATGAGATCCATCTGCGGGTCCTGAAGGAACTGGCAGATGAAGTTGCTAAGCCACTATCCATCGTATTTGAGAAGTCGTGGCAGTCCAGTGAAGTTCCCACTGACTGGAAAAGGGGAAACATAACCCCCATT
>NW_008794009.1:1547341-1568769 GCF_000699145.1 Aptenodytes forsteri
TGTTGCCCAGAGAGGTGGTGGATGCCCCATCCCTGGAAACATTCAAGGTCAGGTTGGCCGGGGCTCTGAGCAACCTGATTTAGTTGAAGGTGTCCCTGCCCACGGCAGGGGGGCTGGACTAGATGACCTTTAGAGGTCCCTTCCAACCCAAACTATTCTATGATTCTATGATTCTATGATACCTTTGTGCATGCCATTGTGCATACCTTTCAGTTTCACCTAAATAAAAAAGTCCTTGTTTATTTTTGAGAATCTTCAAATCATCAAGAAAAAAAAACTATCATTAAGTTTTATGCATTCACTGTGTAGGTAGTTATGGCTAGTTTGCTAATAAAATATACTAAAGATACTCTGTTTCTGTCCTTTGACTTTCTCCTGTGAGTATCTTCATGCTTCCTGCTAAGCTCAAAACTGGGGGAAGTTAAGATTCTGCTCCCATCAGCACCCTAGCAGATCAGCTCCTGAGATGATGAGGACTATAAGAAGAAGAAATAATCACAATAAGGAAAAGAAAATACACAGTTGGTCATATTTGCTGGAAGATAAAGAAAAAAGTTCTACATCTGTCGTGGGGATTCTTGGAGCGCGAAGAATGAAATGAGCTCCAAAAATTTGCAAAAACTGTGTTTTGATTAGCTAGATAGATGTCTTCCTATGCAAAAAAATATCTCCAAGAAGATTCCTGTGACTCGTAGAAAAACTTAGGTCAATCATCATCTGTGTTATTTCAAGTCTAGATGGAATAAAAGATGTATGTAATAATGAAAAAATGATACCTAGCTGAATCTATAATCACATAAATATATAGGAAAGGAATGCTAGCAAGCCCTGAAGTGACATTTTAAGGTTTAATTCTCTTATGGGGAAAGAAACTGAGGAAAGTACAACTGAAGCAGTTGGACAGTGTATGTCAGTGAATGATGATGACGCTGACAAGAATCTGGGTCTCAGACTTCTTTTCAAAACGTCAAAAAAAGCCCAAAAAACCCTGTCAGTACTCTCCAGTCTAAAACTAATCAGCTTACTGAATAGAGAGAGATTTGTAATATTTCAAGACACTTCTGATAACATGACAGAAATAATGGATCACAAAAACAATACTAAAGATTCAAAAAGAAAAAAAAGGGCTTTGACATTCAGTAAGAAAAGATAATCTAGCTTTACTTCACCACATACCTGAGACATCATGATGTCCAAACAGTTAATATCAACTTCTGCCCAAATGGTCTTTTAAAAAATGATGTTAGAACTCACAGTTCATTAACTTTAGATAGTTCTGAAGAAAATGCAGCAATTTCAGCAAAAGAAGAGGAGACTTCTGAGAAGGTCTCAAGGCAAAGAGTGATTAAATTGATTTAAAGCCATTTCTTAAGTCACAGCACACATAAATGGCGGAATTGTTAAAGAAAATCATGGGACTTAATAAGGGAAAGATTTTAAACTTGTCACTGAAGATTAACAAAAATAAATGTGATTGCCAAACTAACAAGTATGAAGATGGTAACCTCATTTTAAGAATTTTTTTTAAAGTTAGCAAAAGGGTCCCCCATACCTTCCAGGCCTCAAAGACACTACAAAATTCTCCCTGCCCTGAATATGGGACAGATTGATTTAGCCCCTAGTAACAATGCTGTATGCATTAAAGATGCTACGTAAGAGCTTCAGTATCCGAAATAGCTATATTCAATAAATAGAAATGGTAATAGGAGCCTACAGAGTAGAAAGTTCAAAGTTTTTTGTTTAAATATTTCATATGTTCTGGTCAAGATTAATATATTTCCATGCAGACTTAGTAGACATCAGTAACAGACAGTATGTCTTCCAGCTGGTCTGAAATTATTAACGTCAACATAATCAAATTTTATCACCACCTTTTTAGACATGAAAAATTATTTTTCAAGGAAAAAGGATGTAAACAAACAGTAAGTCTAGGTGGTTATGGAGATTGGAAAAAAAATTTGGAGAATATAGATGACTACAAAAAGTTGTTTATTAATCTTGCATTTGCAAATATGAAAAGCATTTCGAATAACAAAATCTATGAAAGTAATAGCATTATAACCAATGAAAAACACGTCTCTCCCTCCACAATCACAACCTAGCTGCTGTCAGTATCTGTGAAGACATATTCTGCAAGAGCTCCTTTTCACTTGCATCCTACTATTTTGAATTCTGATATGAGACAAAATTGACTCTTTTTCACCAAGGAAAATTTTACCTCTCCTAGGGGGATTTTTTTTTAACCTATATACAAAGCAGACAAATGGAGATTGTTAAAACCTTTTCAACTGCATACAATTTGAATTAAACAACTATTCTTTTCCTACTAGGGTTCCTCTTGTGAGGGAATGATTTGAATTTAACATGAAAGCAAGCCATTGATCTGTTGTCCTTGTAAAAAGGAAAGATATCTTAGCAGGTTAATACATACCTTCATCAGCAACATTAGCACTGAGAGAAAAGAAAAAAACCTGCCGTAAAATAGAACAGATATTGCATCATGTCCTAAATTCTAATCTCAGTACCAATAAACTTTTTTGCTACTATTTTGTCCCAATAATATATTACACGATCATTTGTAACAGATTTGAATCTGAAAGAACTAAGGCCATTAGATAAGTAGAAAAAACATTCATATAGATAAAACTTTACACCCCAAACCAAATCTTGACAAGCTGCATGTATACGCCTAGAAGAAAGGAATAGAAGTGAAGGATTCATGTGTGTTGGGTTTCTGTGTTTGTTTCTAATGATAAGAAAGAAATAAATTGAAGTGCTAGACTGGCTTTCAGTTAACTAGATAAAGACAAAGAAAGAAGCATGAAGATAACTCAAGTGTTATATGGAGATTTTAACGGATAGAGGCAGAACTCCTCTTAGGTAGAGAACGTATATATAGCTTTAAGAATGCTGATTGTCCTCTAAGATTTTAAGATTCTCTTGAAAGCCTTAGAACTGCCCACTAAGTCAACTGAGAACCCCACTCAGATATACAAAAAGGCTTTTCACATATGCTTTCTGATACACCATGTTTTGAAAGCTGGTTAAACTACAGGTAAATGTGGTGACACATCAGCTACGCTGTCTGTTCTCTATATTGTCACTGGCAGTTTTGTATTTGTATAAGGTATACTTTGCAAATGGCACAGATGGTCAAGTGGCAAACGGCTGACTGAGTGCTTGTTGAAAGGCTCTTTGACAGTGGCATCAGTTCATGTGACATTATTTCTGTTATTGATAATGTTCATAATAGTATAAGAAGCTGCTTTCATTCATATAAAAAAATCAGAAAAATATTATCACATCATGTTTTAGTATTTGTATAAGGTATACTTTGCAAATGGCACAGATGGTCAAGTGGCAAACGGCTGACTGAGTGCTTGTTGAAAGGCTCTTTGACAGTGGCATCAGTTCATGTGACATTATTTCTGTTATTGATAATGTTCATAATAGTATAAGAAGCTGCTTTCATTCATATAAAAAAATCAGAAAAATATTATCACATCATGTTAATGATGCTTACTGTGAATTGTGGCTATAAGGATATATTGATTTCAGTGGAAAATCCAACCCAAACTATTCTATGATTCTATGATTGTATAAGACGTCAACATTAGAAAGCATACTTACCAAAACACATAATGAGCCTTATTTACCACCTCCTAGGTGTGGAGTAACTGCCAGGGAAAAAAAAAATAGCCTCCTATCTGATTTGGTTCTATGGTAGCTTAAGTTAATTTAATTCTAGCTACCATGGGCATGCCATTCCCTCTCCTTCACTTTCAGCAACTGTGGTGGCATTCCAACTCTGTTGAACCATTTCAGTACATTCTCCAGCAAAAAACTATTTTAACAAAATAATGTGAATAGTTTCTCGGCAGATTAGAGCATTGAAATGGCTCAGTGCAGGATCAGGCAAACACCAAAATTAGTGTAAAAGAAGAGATAGTGTAGATCCAACTGGAAGGGAGGTCAGGACTTTGGCAATTTAGAATAACAAGAAGCAGGATCACTGTATTATGGCCTTGCTTTTATTCTTTTCCTTAGATACCCTCTCTCAGGGTCACAACAGTAAGTTAGGATGTTAGGTGTTTTCCAGCATGGACCTTCATACACGTGTGTGTGATGGAAGTGCAAAGTAGGCTGAGAATAACTCTCCTAATATTTTGCAGTTTTACCAACTGTTCTTTACTTTCAAATACACACAGATATGCCATGATAATGTATAGGAGCATTATAAATAACTAAAGATTACAGAAATTAGAAAAATTTTAATTGAATTATATATATTTAAAAAAAAAATAAAAGCTATGTGTTTCATTTTGTTTCCTAGTCAACAACATTCTTATAACTTGCAGTATGTAGAACTACAACATGTTGATTTGGCATCCAAAAATACATATGCAGCCATAAAGAATGTTGTGGTTACTTCCACATCAGGCAGCAGTGCAGGCCAGTAGGAGAGGATCACCAAAGGAAAAGAGCTGATGCTGAGGATATGATGGTTTACACATTTCAGGGATTTTCTTCAGTCAGACTGACTGTTGTCTGAAAGGACTCCAGTTCATTCACTTAGAAACTGCTTTATGATGTGAACCATAATTGGGTGCCACTTCAGAAGCACTTGTGATCCCAGCTGAAACATGAATGCAAATGTACTCACAGTGAATTTATATTTTTCTAAACATTAGGCTGCAGGTGGAAGAATTTCTACAATCAGGAAAAATTTAGGAGGCTCCCAGATATAGTGGAACTGATGTACCGGAAAGCCTTGTGAAACTAATAAAGCAAGAAAAAAAAGACTGTATTCATCTGTAGACTGGAAGAAGGAGAGAAATATATTAGCAGTTGTCACTCTCCTCCCTTTGCATTAAAGGAAATTGCTTGGCAAGCATCAGGAGAGAAATCTAAATGATATGAAATAGTTACACTATACTCCAGCAGAGAATAAGAGATGGAGGACCTTCTGAGAACAAAGTGCTGTAGAGCAGTTTGTAACATAGGCACATCTGGCTTATCGAAACAGCTTATCTTTTCCCCAATCAAAAATAACATTTCTGAGGTGATGAAATAGAATAATTCTGTATGCAGCTTATGACTTACTTTCAGTAGTGTCTCAAGGCAATAATGAGATACAATATCTTTGTACAAAATCACATGTCTGATTTTTCTTTCAAGTTCTGGTGCTTTAGAAGCATTTATAATGTTTGCTGACCTTCTATCAGTAGTTTCATTTTGGGGTCTTAAAATTGATTTCTCTCATTTTGACTTTTGAAGCTATGAGATGGGCTTTGATCTGTTGTCCGGATTTGTGCAGTAGCCCCAGAAGCAGCTTTTAAGCATTAGATGTGGCACCATTTAAAGCATATCAAGAGTGGCACATGTGAAGAAAGATCTCCCTGTTTCTTTTTGGATATAAAAGGCTTTTGTCTGATACATGTTGATGGATCATGTTCTTTTGATATTGAATGCTTGTGATATTGATATTAAATAAAAGGAATTAATGTGAAACTCAAGAGTACCTATTGGGACATCTTACTGTGCCTCTTCTGTCATTTGAAGTTTCTCATTCAATTTTCGGTATGTCTGCATAGCAAAATCAAAACATGATTGTAGAATGTATTAACCACCTATGTTAGTTTAATCAAATTAGGATCAGTAAATGAAGACAGAGCAGTACAGGCTTTGTTGTTTATTGCCGGTCAGAGTAGACACTCTTGGGGATGCCCAGTGCAGATTCTGATTGTTATATCACCAATATAACAAGATTCTGATTGTTATATCACCAATCACCAAATACTGATGTTCAGTATAAATAAAGTCTTTACTACTGCTATTACTTATGTTTATTAGAAAATCTGTGGATATATCACCAAATCCTATTATCATGCTATTGTTTTGTTGTGTTGGTAGATAACTGCCAAAATCTTGATGTTTTCTCATACGTGATTGCTGGGCTTGTCTTGATGATGGGCTTGTCTGTGTAACAAGTATAGAAACATGTAAGTTACCTATGTGCATACTAACTCCAGAACCACAAACTGGAGCTCATGGCTTTTGCACCTAGGCTTGCTCTCTGGGCACGAGTTGTAACTAGGCAGTGTTGTGCCAACGCCTGGTCAGCCAAGTTAAGAGCTCTGTCACACTATATAGATGAGGACCTTCCAGTTGATGGTTCTAGTAAAGGTTTGTATTTCAACATGGCACTGCATAGTGCAAGATATATTATTTGGCCTTTATTCCTGCTAGCTTGAGTATTTCTTCATTGCATAGTGTAATTTATTTGACTTATTTAATATATTTTGCATTTTACTTGAGGTTTATATCAGGATTTGGCAGCAGCTTCTGGCTCCAGTAGACAAGGAAATGAATGGTGATCTTTCCTGTGGGGAAATCAGTGGGTTGCCAGTTGGACTATGCTGCATTAGCCAAGTAGAGTGTTAGTTTGATACCAGTACCAGAGGAGGATGAGTCAAAGACCCTGTCAGTGGTTACACAAACATTTCCTTGATGCCATCACCTTTACATCTGCCCTGAGACAGTAGCATGCATTAGTAGACTCCATTCTGTGGTTACAGTGCAACTTTATACAAATACATGTTTCAGTTCGAATACAAAGAAATAGGATTTATGATTTTATTTCTGAAAATTTCACTCTTCGAGGTGATAATGTGGTATTATATTTTCAAGGAAGACTGCATTTCTTAGGTAAGACAGTTGAGTGGTCATATAACTTTTGATCCCTATAGCTTCAAAATAAATTTAGTGAAATGTTTTTGTGAGGAAAAAACACAAAAAGATCTGGTTAAATTCCAGTCTTCCTGTAAGGAACTTGGCAGACAAAAAACTGGAAGTTCTTTCGTTCTTCCCAGTTGTCATCTAAATGCATTAACCCAGGTTAATCAAATAAAGATATGTCTTTAACCATTAAATTTGATTACAATGTCACTGTTTTGTTTTGGTTTTTTTAATATATGGATCATTATATAATAACAGTAGAATCTCAGTCCATTCTACTTTTAGGAAGTAAAAACATTGGTCTCTTAATATCTTGATTCCCTACAACTTAATATGTGATCACATCTTTTATTTTCCACACAGCACTTGAACAATTATTGACTTCTGATTTGAATAAAACAACCTATGTCTGCATAGGCAGATGAGAAACTGTATGTCCAATTAATTCTTGATGTTCAGTATAAATTCAGCACCGCTCCTTGAAGAATCAGTCACCTATTTCTTCCTGTCCCACTCCATGCTGCTCCTTCCCTTGTGCCAGCTGAAGTGTTCACTCATCTTTGCAGTAAACCACCTTAAGGATCTAATACTTCACAAATCAACCTAACAAAAAAACCAAAAACCCAACCAACACCACCAAAAAATAAAGCAAAACAAAACCATCCCTTTGTTCCTGATCTGGTCCTCTGAATACCTACATGAAAGCTTCTGTCATTAATGGAGGGCGGTACACTGTGGTAGCATCCAGGCTCATGAGGTGGGAAAGATCACTTGTCTCCATGTCAGTGTCAATTTTTGTCTGGCTTAAACTGCCCATGAAACTAGCGTTAGTTTTCACGAAAATCACCAATTGTCCTATGCAGGCACGTGTTTAGGTCCCTGAGTATGCATACAGTTTGACACTCAGTTAGGAAATTTGGAAAATTCAGTCTTCAAATAATTAATCACTGTTTGAATCTGGCTTCAAATAATTTTTCTTAGTCATTTTCCTAATGTGCCATCACTGAAAAGTCTAAGAATGCAACCTGATACAATGGTTTTAAATGCCCACGAGTCAATGAAAGAAATACGCTCTTTCTCCTTTTTCTTTTGCTTAATGGCTTGTATCTTTTATCTTGTCACATAGTTCAATGGCATAGAATTACAATAAATTAGTTTTGCAATTATCAAACTCCAACTTCTCTTTGGCATTTAACGAACCTCAGAAGCTCTTTATTGCTTCATATACTTTGCCATCATGAATATTAGCCTTTAATTAACTGGAACTCTAATCTTAATCTTTCTAGCTATGTTGCAATGAAATATTTTTGTTAGGTTGAAGCATATAGTATTTGTTACTGTTTTTCCAATAAATGACGTACTTTCAGAATGACCTTTTTAGTCAGTAATTCTAACGATATAAAATGTACGACAAAACTCATTATCACAAGGAAAAGCATTGTGTGCTTTCTTTTTGTATATTTTACTTAGCAACATAAAAATCACAGAGAAGCCTCAGCTGAGAGGGACCTCTGGAGATCATCTGGTCCAGCCTTCTGTTGAAAGCTGGGTCTTAGATTTGTTTTTTTCAGGTCCCTGCCAAGCCAAATCTTGAATATTTTCAGGGAGATTCCACCACTTCTCTGGGCAACTGATTCCAGTGTTTAATTTTTCTGACGGTCAAGAACTTTTTCCTTGTGTCAAGACACAATTTCCCTTGAAGAAATTTGCACCTGTTGCCTGTTGTCCTGTGCATCCTTCTGAAGAGAACACCTCCATCTTCTCTATAACTATCTGTTAGGGATTGGAAAACTGTGATTAGATCCTCCCCTGAGCCTTCTCTTCTCTGGGCTGAACACATCCAGTTTCTTGAAGCTTCTGTCAAGATCTCCAGACCTCTAATGATCTTCATGGTCCTCTGCTAGACCCTCTCCCTTTTTTTCAGTTTTTGTCATGAACTGGGAGGATCAGAACTGGACACAATATTCCAGGTGTGTCCTAACAAATGTCAAGTAGAGTGGAACTCCTTGATCTGCTGACTATACCCATACCAATGCAACCCTGGGCTCATTCCGCCTTCATTGCTACAAAGGCACTGCTCGCTCAAGTTTAGTGCTGTCCATGAGAATCCCCAGGTCCTTTTCAGCAAAGCTACAACCCAACTAGTCAGAGCCCATCCAGCTTGTACTGCTGCTTGGGATTATTCTCTCTCATGTGCAAGACATACATTTATGCAATCTTTGTTGGCCCTGTCTTCTAGCTTGTGAAGGCCTCTCTGCATGGTGGCTATTCCTTCTGGTGTATAGTACCTCTCCTCCCAGTTTGCTATGATCCATAAACTTGGTAAGCAAGCATTCAGTTCTGTCATCCACATCCTTTATAAAGATGTTGAACAGTATCAAGCCCAATACCAACCTCTAGGAACTCCCTTTGTGACCAGTTGCCCATGAGCCAGTAAAAGCATATTAGTCTTACCCGAAAAGTTCAAGCCATAACATTTCTGTAAGATTTTGAAAAGCATAGTTTATGTAAGCAGCTTGGTAAATCAGATTATTTCAACTGTCACCAGGATCAGTAGGCATTATCCCTCTGATTTCTACATTTTTTCCCTGAAATTATGGACCAGATGTGTCTTCAGAAACTGCCACATTGCAGCTAGGAAGGTCCTAATGAGTTGTACATGGAGAAATGCTAAATCTGCGTGAGGAAAAGAGCTATTAAGAATGGCCATTCAGCTGTTAGGAGGTACTATTCAACAGTTTTCTATTGTGAGAAAAATATCTTCTGTATGAAAAGCAAAGAAGAGGTAAAGCTGACTTTGTTTCCTGGAGAACTTGACTGTCCTAAAGATTTTGAGACAGCTTCTTATTGTGGATACTCTGTTCCAGAATTTAATTGCTGCTATTTTATCACTTTTTTATAGTAATTAATCTGAATCTGTGACTGGCATTCCTGCATTGTGATAGTCTGCAAATAGAAAAAAAAAGAAGTCTGGTCTCAAAAAGCACTACTTAAAATCTAAGTATAGGAAAATAAATACATAAAACAAAATAGATGAGGAATTATAAAAAGTGAAAAAGTAAATTATACACATATACTTTTCCTCAGGCAGACTGTTGAAGATGCATGGCTAGAATGACCGAAAGAGAGGTCTGCATAAGAGAACAGTGTTCAGAATACCAAATATGATAGTGATGGTCTCCCTAGTAATAAAGATAGGAGGGAAAGGAAACTATTTGCAAAAGGTAAACAGTATTAGCTCAATGCAGCCACTCTAGTGAATATCTCGTAATCTATTTTTATCAAATGCAAACAAAAGGAACAAGTTGCCTCCATGTAATAAACTTAAAGCAGAGCAACAGTCCTCTTCAATTATGCAAGGTACCATTAATTCAATGCAGGGACAGTTCCACTCTTTTCCTGATTGTGATATTTCTGTGTTCTAGGCAGATCTTAGGCTCATTCCTGTCTAGGTAGTTTCATTGCTTTGGAGTCAGTTGCTTTTCCTGGTATTTAAAAGGTCTCTATGCCTATCACAGACCAAACTGACAAGAAGAACATCTTTAAGACAAAGGGAAAAACAACAGCTCTCTCTCTAGACTGTTTTCAAGCTACTTCCCTAGCTAGACACACTAGTTTGCTAGTTATACAGTATAAGAAATATGAGATGCGTTAAGATGGGTAAGAAACTCCATATTGAAATGGAGACGATAATGACGTAATGTTGAAATGAGATACACAATAATAGATGAAAGTTATTAATGGAACTTCTTAGGAAGTGGTTTTAGGGCTAACCTTATTTAATATTTTCATTAGTGACCTTGACAATAAAAATTAGGATTGTATAATGAAATTTATAGTTGACATAATGTTTGGAGTTGTTATTAAAACAGATGAAGATCACGGATGGAGGTGGAAGCCCTTGAGAACTGGTGTAATAGAAATGGAATTAAATATAATAGTACAAAGTACAAGATAATGCACTTAAAACTAAAGACAAGAAAGTTTGTTATTAACATAGAGCTCATCAACTGGAAAAGATAGTTGCTGTGGCAGTGAAGCAAAGGATAACTATGAGATGCCAGTGTGATGTGTCCATGAGAGACTAAATGTAATGCTAGGAGATCTACCAGACAGACTGTATTGCATGAAAAAGGGTAATACTCATTGTATTTCTGATCACTGATAATGTGGATTTAGTCAACCTGAATGGATTTCTCTCATCAACTTTTCCAGTCACAGCTTGAATGTACAGAAACTTCTAGGATTCCCAACACTGACTTTTGGCAAGGAGTTCTGTAAATCCGCTACTTGCTGCATGAATACATAACTACTTTTGTTTGTTCCAAACTTGTCACTAGATTTTTTTGATGCCCTGTACTTTTACTGAAGGAGATGGTGGACAATCTGTCCTTATTCATCCTCTCCATGAAGTCATGATTTTATAGATCTTTATTTTATTCCTCCCTAGTCATCATTTTCCCGGTTTATTCTTTTCTTGTGAAAGCCATTCCGTACCCTCAGTCCTTATCCTCCTCCTAACCTTTTCTAATTCTACCATTTTTTTTTTTGAGGTGGCAGATCAGAGTAGGCATACTATTTAAGATGTGGTTTCTAACCACAGACTTTCAACAGGCAAGGGACAAATAAACAGATTTGTAATCAATTTTTTAAAGATTCTGTATATATAATAGATGAATATTAGAGGAGTAATAGAGGAATGGATTTGATACCCAAGATCTTTTAGTCCTTCTAGTTTCTTTGTTTCCTAAAGAATAGGAAGAAGTTGAATTAACTCAAGCATATTTTCTAGGGAATTTGTAAAAGTGCACTAGAAAAAGGTTCATAGCAGATTTACTAACATAAGTTGGGAAGAAGAAAGTGTTTAGTTTCAGATAAGATGCAGTTCGGGATCGCATGATGATAGTCTGCAAGAAATAATTAAGATTTTATCTCATGTAATCAAGACAACATATTCTTTATCATTTAAGTTAAAATTTAATAGAACAGTGACTCCTAATATTTTACAGAAAATAATGTTTTAAAGGACGTGTGAAGGTCCTGTGTGTGAAAAATATAGATGCTTTTCTAGTGGCCTCAAATGAGAAGTGATTCATAAACTTGCCTGAAATGCAAAAAAAATTAGAGACAAGTGAAAGTACTTATACTAGCAGCACAGAACAAATTGTTCCTCTGCAGAACAATAACTGTAGATTTATTTACACTGGTTAGAAATGCTTTTCTTGGAGTATTACTCTCAACTGCTGCAGATGTGTTTACTAAACAAAGTTACAGCTATGCATCTCAAATCTATTTTCACTAGACATGGTCTATCTGTAACAGCAATATGCAACAATGGGTCAGAGTTTAGTAGTCCTAGTTTAAGCAATTCGTAGTGAAGTACAGTGTAGGCATATCACTGGTGGACCCCTCTACCTCAGTCAGTGGAAGCTGATGTCAAAATACTTTGGAGGAAAAAAGTGCCAAGTCAGATTTAGATCTGTAGTTAGCATAGGTAAATTACAGAACAGCACAAATGAAGCAAAGGTTGTTACATGTTTGCATTCTGTTCACTGGAAAGCTGAATGTCTGTACTGCTAGAAACTAATGTAAGGATCACTGAAGACATAGAGACAAATAGAACAATACAAAATACTGGGTATGATTTATGATCCTTGAAGCTCTCACCTTTTTTTCAAAATGACACTTTCTATGTTATAAAAGGTAGCAAGTCATAAAGGCATTTTTGAAAAAAAGAGATACACAGAGAATTGTAGGAAGTTCTTATCCCAGATGTATGGCTATGAAAAACCAAAAAAGACGAGAGTTTCTCAGGGAAGAATCAGTTGTCAAGGACATTCGAGATTAGTTTAGCGCGCTCAGTCTCTTTTAGCATTTGAGATTAGCTTCGTTAATTAGCTTAAACAATAGATTTCTTATAAGTACTTGAAATTCTGTTATCTTAGTGCCAATTATTAGTTGCTGTTGCTACTATGTTTGACTGAGAAAAAAGTTCCAGTGTGAGCGTTTTGGAATTGGACTGTCATTCAGGCTACACAATATGCTGAACAGCAATAACTCAGATAAGGAACTCAGTGGAGCTGAATCAATTTTCTCCCTCCAAGGCAACACAGGCAGAGAGGAGAGGTCTGAGAGAAGACTTTCCTTCATTTCTTCCAGTGCTTCAGCCATCAATACTGAAGGGCTGGAATTCAAATGAAAGCCAGATCCATAGCATTTGAGGAAGGGATATGGTGAAGGAGATTAGGTAATGGCCAGAGAAAGACAATGGAAAGTGAGGACAGTCATATTAGATCGAAACCAAGTCAAATGACTTCTATAAAGAAACAAATAGAAGAATATTTCTCAAGGAGAATTGCTTAATTTTCCAAGAACTTCTAGTACATAACATGAATATGTTCTTGGTGTTTTATACTTGCTTAAAAATGCTGCGGTAATGGAGATAGCTACTTCGAAATACAAACAGTTTTTATGGGACAATCTTAAAGTAGTAACAAAAAAAAGCAGTTAACAAAACCTGTAGATCATTGCCAGAGTGTACTTTCAAAGAAGTGAAGAAGAAAGCAAACTAGAATTTGGGAGATCAATGTTGTTATTCTTTCTTACCTGTTTCTATTTTGAGCCATATAAATTAGGCTTTTTCTAAAAATATATTACCACTGAACTATGGTTTTTTTGGTTTTGTTTGGTTTTGTTTTTTAAAGGTAAGAGGGCCCCCACTTGCAGGAGCATTTAAGGAAAGACCAACAAAGCCCACAGCATTTCGCAAGTTTTATGAGCGAGGAGACTTCCCAATTGCCCTTGAGCATGATACTAAAGGAAACAAAATTGCCTGGAAGGTAAGTCATGGTGCAGCTGTAACCACCAGCTGAGCTTATTGAAGTGACATCTCTCATTGTCAAACAAAGTTGGCTCGTAAGTAAACAAACTGAAATAATTTCTTAGCAAATGGAAGATGGTGGGGAAGCCGCTAGAGAAAGGCCCCTGAATCAGCTGTCTACCTTGGCTAACAATTAAATTATATGCTCCAAAAAGGAAGATGACAGAGTTGCTTTGCCTTAGAGAATTGTCTCCTGCCCAATTCATCTCTATTTTTATGAGGACCTGGCGATGCAGCCTGTTTCAGGCAGTCCATGAAATGATGGAAGTGGCTGCATACAGTGAGCAGCAGCCATTTATCTCCCCCAGATTTCACCTTCCTGCAGGACACTTCCAAACAGAAGCTTTAATTACCTAAATGGATAGGTCAAGATTGCCTGCTCCCTGAAAATGCAGAGCAGAATACAAACGAAGGCAGATTCTCATTCCACAGCTGTACTCTCAGTCTACAGCATATGTCAGACAGCGTAATCGCTGTCATACGTGCCCCTGTTAGAGGCTGACCTCCACTGCTGAAACCATTACAGCTCCGACATTTCTCTGACAAAAGGTTAATTGGCTTCAAAATAAATGTATTGCTTAATGACTCCATTCTAATGCGTCTGTGTTTCTCCCTAAAAGGCTTGGTGATGTTATTTGTAAAACTTGCCAATCTTCCAAGTAACTACCGCAGACTTTAAATTTAATTTGAAAAATGAATGCTGATCTTTAACCTGCTCCTACTATTTAATTATTTTGGTTATCATTAATGACTTTATTGTTTTGTGTTATTTATTGGACTAGAATAAGATTTTGCTGGAAGCAGTGATAATTACAGAAAATGAACATGATATGCATGAGCAAAATATGTCAGATTTGCAGAATGTTTTAAATTGTTCATGTCAAGAACATACCAATTTTAAATGTACAGCTATGTTAATTCAACAGCAAAAGGAAGATTTTGCAATCTTATAGCTGATTCTACTCCTATTGAAGCCAACAGGATTAGACCTATAGTGTGGTAAGTGGTACTATGAAATTTGTTAGTTACTAGATTTTAAGGTAGCTTTTTTGCTTATTGAAGTATAGAAGAGAGATTTGTGCTACTATTTTGTTGCCCATAACAGTGTTGAATCAGCACAAGGAACAATGAATAGTTCTTGCAGCAAAGGGAATCTCTATCCAACAAGACTTTACCCATGATCAGAATGAGATTCCGGTGCAACTGGTCTGTAGGCGACCCTAGAAATGCCCTTTCTGGACTAAAACTCACAGGCTTACAATGTAAGTCTGCACTGTAATCTTTCATCACCAGATAAGACTCAAAGGTCATTTGCAAGCACGTGCAAAAATCTGCACAATTTAGTTTTTATCTTGAGGCATTATAACTTCTAGTTTCTCAAAATTGGACTGAGAGGTACAGACAATTTACCTCATTTTAATTGCTATTTGATGCATATGCCTCCATCTTAAGGACTAGCATTCTGCTAGATGATGCTAGTGACTGCTTAGTTGACTTAGGACATGAGGAGATGGAAGGAAGCTGTGTCAGGGGAAGTTCAGATGGGACTTTAGGAAAAGGTGCTTCACTGAGAGGGTGGTCAGTCACTGGAACAGGCTCCCCGGGGAAGTACTCACAGCACCAAGCCTGTCAGAGTTCAAGGAACATCTGGACAACGCTCTTAGTCATATGATTTAGTTTTAGATAGTCCTGCAAGGAGCAGGGAGTTGGACTTGATGACCCTTATGGGTCCCTTCCAACTTGAGATATTCTATGATTATATAACATCTTGCTAAATTGCTATCTACAAGCCTTCCAGCCGCAGCTGAATGTCTAGAGTAGATGTTTGCTCTCTGTATCTAACAGTTTGAATTGTTGAAAACATACTACCTTAAGACAGTCACAACAGCAGAGTCTCTAGTCAAAGATCCAGCATGTATTTTTTCTTAACACAATTTGCAATCTTAGGGACCTAATGTCTCCCTAGTGTCCACCTACCACAGTAAAACATTGGCGTGTAGCTAGTGCAATGTAGGACTGAGCTGTCACACAACAGTTGCTTTTGCTATTGCTGTTAGTCCTTTCTTTTGAAACAAATTATCGCTACTTCAGCATGCATGCAGGAAGGCAGCATGGTAGTGGACTATTCCGTTCCTAACATTAGCGCAGGGCAGGGTCCAACCTTATTTCCCTTATTCGCTGCCACTTGATTTAGTCACAAATCAATCCAGACTGAGTTCTGTGGCAGGCACTCAAGAAAACAATACTGAGGTAGTAGAATTACTTGAGGCTGTTGTTTAATTTGGCATGCAACCATCATTGATTATTGTGCAGTTTAAGTAGATGAAGCAGGCAAATAGAAGTTTTCTAGTTCAAACTTTACATTAGATAGCTTCTAAAGTCTTAGAGGCTGCCCACCGCTGCAAAAGCGTGAGAATGTTGTTCATCATTAGCTAATATTTAAAGGTGCAGATAAAGCAAGGTCTGTATTTTTCACTTGTTTTAAGGACATGCGAATAGTCAAAATATCCAACATACATCTAATGGCTAATTTTCATCAGTTCATCATATTTATTTGTAAATCTGATTAAATAAGTATTTTTTTAGAGATAGATTTCACTCAATACTGCTTAAATTCATGAAAATGAAAAAAATATTTTAATAATGAAATGTGTCTAGGCATGAACACGTTCTATAAAATCTTGGCTGAACTATATTTATTTGCATGAATCGTGGTTCTAGTGGAAGGATATAAAGAAGAAATAAATGGTAACAGTGATATTTTAATCCTGTTATAATTGCACGATATCAATGTTTTATTGTGAAAGGGGTTTTTTGCTCTGTTTAGATGTAATGTATACCATGGTTCATTTCACTCTTGTTAGTTTGTCTACCAAATGGTGCATGAGAGAAAATGCAGGAGGGTTTCAGAAACATGATGTGTTCTGACAAAGGAAAATACTACAGGATTTTGTTCTTTCCTGCAAAATACACAGTTGGTTTTTGTTTTTTTCTTTGTTTGTTTTTTATAATTACTGAAACAAAACAAAATAACTGTAATTGTCAGACATTTTTTTTTTTTTTAAAACACTTTGAAGTCTTGTTCACTATATTGTAATTCTGTGGACAGAATACAGTCATTTTCAGCTGGAACAGAAGAATCTGAAATGTTTTAATATCCACGAATTGTGTTAATATGTACCCAAAAAAAATATGCACAAATGACCCTTGATTTTGTAACAGTTCTGCATATCCCTAATTTTAAGCCCATGATTACTTTCCTGTAAGGGCTGGCTATATGTAGCTATGGTTGTAGACCTAGATAAGATATAAATTTAAAGTTCAGGAACTATTCAAAACTATTTCTGAATAACTGCAAGTGTTGAATCTTTAATTATGAAATAATAGTACTTTTTTGTTGTTGTTGTTTAGCTTAATTATTTCCAAAATGCACTAAATTTAGAAAGAGGCATTCTTACTCCAAATTAATCCTAAGTATAGACAAGATTAAACTGTGGATAAACCATGGTGTCTACCTTGATGCCTTTTCTTAAAAAAGGGACCAAAGCAAATTAGATCTCACTACAAGATCATTATAGCAAGATGTTTCTTCTACGTGAATTCTCAGACTAAGTCTTTAAGTTTAGAAAGGCATATCTTTGAATACCCCTGTAATATTGGCATTCTGGTTGGTAAGTTTTACTATTATTGCAAGTTCAAATAAACCTCTTTCGACCTAATGGAAGAAAACAGATGAACAGATAAAATATGTTTACAACATACAAATCATTATATACAAGAACAGGAAATTGAACCTGGTTTTAAAGAATACCATCCAGAGGAAAAAAAAAAGAATTTAAGAAGCTCTGATAATACCAAACTAAAATTATCTGGTGTTAGAGGCTGTAATCACATTTATTTCTAAAAGAAAAAGACATGACTGTCTTGGTGTTCCTAATCTTTGTTTTCAAAACTGGAGAAAAGTTGTCCTTTTGTCATTTTCAAAAGGTGAATATAGAGAATTACTTGTTAGTTATGTCTGTGAAAAGAAACTTACCATCTTTGTAACTCACTACACAAATTTCTGGTTTTGATTACAATTAAAGTGAAAGAATCCATGCAAAATGAATTCAAGACTTTTCATCCCCATTCATGGGATCTACTAGCAGTCAGTGAATTCTTTGCTAAATGGCATACACTCAATGCAATATTTTATAGAGAATTACTTGTTAGTTATGTCTGTGAAAAGAAACTTACCATCTTTGTAACTCACTACACAAATTTCTGGTTTTGATTACAATTAAAGTGAAAGAATCCATGCAAAATGAATTCAAGACTTTTCATCCCCATTCATGGGATCTACTAGCAGTCAGTGAATTCTTTGCTAAATGGCATACACTCAATGCAATATTTTAATATCTAATTTAATCCTTTGTTTGTTTTCATGCTCCCTCAGTGGTCATTAAATAAACTGTACAGATATTAGTGCCTTAAAATTGCTGCGAATATGTAATACTCATATTTTTTGATAAAGCAATAGCTTTTGAGATCTAGAAATAAACAACTTCTTTGGTTGAATTATTCAACAAATGTTCAAGGGTCTTTCCAAATTTGAAGCATTTGGTTTTGTCCACTAACAGAGAATGAATAATAATAGTATGGTTTGAAAATGTGTTTCTCATGTGTATCAAACATAGAAGTTTGGGACATAAATCATTGTTAATTTAGAGTTAGATAATAGTAGAAAGTGATCTTTTAAGAAAAAGAATGTGTTAAGATATTTATAAGCCCTTTGACTACTTATGTGGGATCCTGCAGTTCTCTTTTAGCCTGTGTATATCACAATTTCATTTCAAAATGTAGTAATATATTCTTTGGCATAATCTCATACCAAGCTACAAATAATAAAAGCTCATAGTCCAGGTCTGAAAAGGACTTCCATTTTTAAATATACATTACTGAATTAAAAAAGGTCAGAATGCAATTAAACCTTTGACAAAGAAAGTTGATAAAACCGAGAAAGTATTTCTGTATTATTAAGAATGTGTTTGAAATACAGTCTCTCTGTATCATACATGAAGTATGATACAGAATGTTTGAAAAATTACTTTTTTAGGGAGTGGGGTTAATTATGAAAGTCATTATGCAGGGGGAAAAAAAGCTTCTATTCTTCAAAAGAATTTTAGCAATTTCAAAGAAATGAAAACCAAATTCAAAAACGCAAACTTCTCAAGCAAAATGTCAAAATGAACATGATTTCCATCGTTTGAGGTTTATGTTTTTTTCCAGAATAGCTATGTTCACTAAGGATGTGACTTCTGCCATTTTAATTTCTCTTCATCCTTTCTTTCCTACATAGCTTGTTTTTTTCAGGGGCTAGTGTAAGCTATGGTAGCAAAATTACTTCTTGGTGATTGATAGAAACTAGATGCAATGGTAAAAAAAAGTGTTCTGCCCTTAACATCATGAATTTGAATTGTGCATATGCTTTTTCATTGTGCAGACTGTTGAAGGTTGCTTTTGGTAACAGGGACTACAAATAATTTGAACATGTCACTTAACTGCGATTTTTATTAACATCTCTCATTCTTCATTTGGTTTTATCAGTATGTTGTATATTAGTTTATATAAAATTCTGGGCTGCTATGATTAAGCTGGTATCTATACCCAGCACCAAGACAAATCTTTTTTGTTTTTTGATTTGCTTTGGTTTTTTTGGTTTTGGTGTTGGGCTTTGTTTTGGGGTTTTCTCCATAAAATAGCTGGGTTTTAAATTCTGTTTTCTTTTCCTGGAAGTGCAACCTTTTTTGCTTGTTTGAGGGATAAGTTTTAAGCAAGAGAAAATATATTTATTTATATCAACCAATATAATTGGAAGGGAGACAAGTTTTCAGTTGCAGAGCTCTCAAGTATTATTATTGCCATCAGAAGGGGAAGGTCCAACTTTCCTTCACCTCTTCTGTTCTCTATTTCTAAGGCATACTTGGCACTGGCACTGATGCTTATCAGAGCCCTCTGTGAGTAAATTTATCTCACTAACTCAGGGAAAAAGGTGGATGTGGTTTTTGTCAATTAGCAACATGTTCACAGTCCTGTGAACTTTGATTACAAAAGGGTCGATGAGTGCTAAAGCTGTGTGTTGGTGAAGGAGAGAAACAGTCGTGAAGTACAGTGAAGAGTGGGAGAGAGTTGAAGGATCTCAAAACTTTTTTTCTTTTGACAGCAGTGAACTGCTGGCTTAGTTTAGCTGCTCATGGAATTGCAGCCTTAGATATCTGAAAGCAAAGAGAACAAACTGCCTATGGAAAAATAATACTTTTCTTTTGGATTTATTTTCATATATGGAGGTGTTTTTTTCTGCTTCCATTCTTTGTTAAACTGTTTAATATCTTCTTAATAAAAGATGTTGAGAGGACACTGTCATCTTAAAGAAAACTTATAAATCCCCCACAAGTGTCATGCAGAATGGAAGCTTTTTGCAAGATTATATACAAAGAGGAGCGGCCATGTATCATGCTTAGGCACAGTGGGTACAGCACAGAGTGGTGTTAGTTTCTATTTTATTTAATGTCTTCATTAATATTTTAAGAAATAGTTCAGAGTTTTCTTCTGCAATAGACTTCTGTTTATCTTCCCCAGAGGGCTCCTTTTTTTAATCATTTCAGTGATCCTTTTTAATCCTGTGTCCAATACAATTGTGTTTGTATAACAGAAAATTGCAGTGTGGATTCAAGAGAAGGCAACTGAAAGCAAGAATTTCTTAAGCTAGAAAAAATATGTAATAATTTAGAGAGTCTAGAAATATAAGTTGAGGTAAAGAAATGAAGTCTTGGAGAAACAAATTTTAAATGCTGCCTCTGGGGAAAAGAAACCAACCAATTATATTAACAGATTTAATGTAAAGGAATAGTTTGGAAAATAAAAATTTTATTTTTTAAAGGACAGTAAAAACCTCAGTTTTCTGTGGAGACAGTAATATATACATGCTGTAAAAAATACAGCAAATTTGAGATGTGACATGGTAGCAAGAAAGAATTGTTCAGTTTTAAACTAAAAATGCAGCAATAGCTCTGTTGCATCATCTTAAATCAGAAATTATTAGTAATCTGTATACTATGGCTTACTGAAGCAAAGCACAAGCAAATACTGTTTATAAACAGTCGTGTATAGACAAATACCATTCATTATTCTTTGTGACTGTGATACTAGTGCCCAACTAATGACTATCAAAAGTGCTGTCTTCACTGATGTGTATGACTTCTTCTTAGAGATTGTTTAAAATTGCAATCACAAGTCTGTTCTAGTTTCCTTTTTTAAATGTGTAATACTAAAAAATAGCCACATCTTAATGACTGTGACCTGATTTTCATTTAAATGAAAACTCCTTTAAATCTCTTAAGCAATATTGTGTATGTACTACACTTATACCTACTCTATGACCTGAAATCATACAAAAGAGCTACAGAATAAATGCTTTATCTTTTCTAGCAAATAAAACAGCAAAATTCCTATTGACTGCATTAGAATGGGGTCCTTATTGCTGTAGATAAATATTATCCATTATCTTGTCCCTTTTTCTCCCCGTGATATTATAAATTTTCCTACTGATCTGTTAGGTTTTTAGTCCTTGATAATGCTCACAGGAATCCATTTCTGATCAGCTATAAATTATAATGTCCTGAGTTATCTAACTTATAGAAGTTATGATCATCCTTTTGATAACAGCAGACTTAAATCTCTCTCTTACATGTAAGAAGTGTTAGTTTGTATCTAATTACATTTATATTTAATAATGTGTTAATTTTAATTTTAATTAATTTTCTATTATATT
>NW_008794009.1:1568799-1575937 GCF_000699145.1 Aptenodytes forsteri
GGTATGTAGTTGTTTTTCTCTTCAAAAGTCACTATTTATATTGATTCTAGCATTTTATGTGGGTTAGCTAAGATTAACCATCTTTCATTTACAGACTAATATAGGGTACCAAACTGATGTCCTTCAATTAAGGCAACATTTTTAAAGTTGTTGAGTAAATCTGGGTGCTTCCAGTTTCCATTCCATGATACATATAGTCACAGAAAATGTTGGAACGAAAGGTTTCTCAAGTTTGAAATTTCTACATTGATTTGATCCCACCACTAATTAACATTCATTCCAAGTAAATTTTGTCTGTTCAAATCTTGCTTTTCAAAAGCAGTATACTAGAATTAGTTTTCAATTGAAAAACACTTCTTCATAATAGTGCATCAATTAACCGCATGCTTAAATCAGTCATTAAAAATTTAGATAGCCAATGGCTTTGTAATATGCATTTTTCTGTTGGCTCACTACTTCTTAATACTAATATACAAATCATTCATGACTTTACTCTTTTCTGTTAAGTTCTTTTTCTCTTCTGAAAAGGAGATGTCTTTGCAGGTCTTAGAAGAAATTTGTGATGATTAAAAAAGAATCTTATCAAAATGCTATTTCAAAACACTGTAGCAAAACACTGTGTTTTTATGAAATCCCATAAAATTCAAAGTTTCAATACTTATCAACACTCTCATCGGTTGTTTTTAGTTTGTACAATTAAACTAATATTTCTGGTGAAACACTGAATTATGTCATATTAAGTATTAGAGGTTACTCAATGCAATCTCTTCTTTCTTACCACTTGTGGCTCACAAAAATGTAATTCTTTCTAGAGTTAGGTTTTTACAGTCCTCTGGTCTTTTCCATTACTTTCATATTTATAATTTAAGAATCTAATAAAATGTCTCTTTTCTCCATGCTCAGAAAAAATACCGTATTTATTAAAAATATGACATGTACATTTGCTTAACAGCTGAATAATATGTTTCCCTTAAAAAGTAAAGAATGTTTTCCTGGAAATGACTGAGATCTCCTTTCTTTTAACAACATCAGTGCTGAATCTGGGGACTACTGTTCAGCTGGAGTCTAAAACAGGCCTTGCAAAGAGTAGTGACAGTTTACCTGATTCCTATAGTACAGAGCTGCCATATTTCAATTATTAATTCCTCTGTGGCTAATTAATAGTCGCAACTTATCCCAGGATTCTAGAAAACAGTAATATTGTGGCAGTTAATTTACTGTTCCTTTTTCCCTGCATACACAATTAAAGCCATTCCTTTATTTGATGTAAATTGCCATCTCTTGAAAGCATATGGAATGAAAACCCAGCCATGTATCAGAAATAACTTTAATTTAAATTTGCTAAATGACCTCTGAAAGCTAGATGAAAGATTTTCTGCTGAATGGGCTGGTGCTCCCCGCCTGTATAATTTATGTGAGAAATTAGTGCAAATGGTTCACTTTTATGGAGCAGTGCTGCTTGTAGCAAGCCTGCAGAAACAATTTTCCCCCAAGCCTCCATCTGTTCTTCAAACCAGGGCATATGCCATCTCATCGAGCTTGAAAGTCAACTGATTTATAACTCCTGAAAAGTGCATAGATTGAAAAGAAAGGTCGACTGCTGCTATGTGACAATGATTTGCTAGGCACTTGGATAAAGATGATTCACATTACTATGGACCCTAGAGGACACGAGTGATGTTGTAAGCTTCAGAAATTGGTAGATTGACATATAGGACAAAAACAAATTGCTCCTCCTCCTTCAGTTAAACAGGTACCTCTCTTCTTAAAGATGGAAACTTTTTAGAAGGTAAGTAGGTAATATAGCCAAGACATCTTGTTATACTGTGTTTCAGGCAGAATAAGCTTTTCCTAGCTACAAAGGTTGCCATCTAGAAGTGCCAGGACTTGTTCCACTTTAATCCTTTAGCTGCAAGCAGAAACATCTGTCTTTAAGAGTGCTTCTTTTTGTTTGTCAGAAAGTTTTGTTCAGTGCCACAAACACAGTGTTGATGAATTTTCTGTATCTACTCTGGCAGTGATTTCTGAGCCCCATGCCAATTAATGGATGGCTTGTTCTCTGTCCATTAGTTGTCAGCCTTCCTCCTTTTACCCAAATATTGCAGAGTTCTCTGGCAAGTGACAAAACAAATGGAATTGACAACATAAAAATCAATGTGTGTTTCATGTTTTCATTTCTGGTAGTCAGATACTGTGACCGTTCTACTTTGAGGCTCAGAGACTGAATAATTTCTTCAACTACTTTGTCTTATCGAGTCTGAATTATTTTTCATAATTTCAGGGGAAAAATGGCATATAGTTAAGTGCATTTTTAATTTAAGAAAGGTAATGTAGAAATGATGCAAATAGAGTCTTTTAATGTGAAAATTCAGGGGCAGATTTTGCCTTGAAAAACAGAGGTGTAGTATAAAAAGTACACGTGAATAGCAGGAAGAATCATCCTCTACAAGTATGAGCTTATTGCTTGTTGAGGTATCTGTAGCATCTGTAAGAAAAAAATGGCTTTGTAGCTTTCCACAATCATCTGATGCTATGTAGTCATGGATATCCTGACCTAAGTCACATAGACAAGTGTACTTTCTGAACATCATATAACTCAATAAAGCAAAGCAGAGCAGTGCAGATTAACTAGATCACTATTATGAATTATTTCTGTTGTATAAATGGAATCTCAAACACTTAAGTCAGTACCCAGCATATGTACTGGGTATTAGTACATTGTATATGCTATTGACTGACTAAAGATGATGAAAATGTAGAGCTAATAAACTGTGACAATTAAATACAAATTGTAAACATCTTATTTCACTGTGTTGAAGAGATGTGTTAAACAGTTATAATACGGCTTCATAAAATTGTAAATTGTGTAAAGAAGAATGTGAGATGTGTAAGAAAACTTCACCCCGTATGTCTTTAATAAAAATTAATAGAGAAAAGTTCACTGTCACTGAGAAAATATATTCTAAAAACATACTCAACGAATGTCTCTATTTTAGAAATGTGTTATAGTCGATGTCTGTTCTCATCAGGTTTGTGATAAACACTGTATGTTTTGTTACCCTTTCATTGTTTCATTTTTGTTGTCCACTATATGTTAGGCATGTGCATGGGGCAAATTTATCTCCCTCAGTTCCATTTAATTTCCTATACTGTCTCCAAAGCATAAATTAGTTCCTCGTCATTTCAGTGTCATTTTCTCGTCACTAGCCTCCATGAACCTTTCCCATCAAATTCATGTTCACATCTACTATGCTACAGAGTTCTGATCTGGGCTCAGCACTGCTCTCATTCCTCACATTGTTATTCTGCTAATTAATAGTATCTGTTTGCTTAATACCTAGTTTTATTGTCCTTTTACTTTCTTCCCTGTTGGTTCTTTCATCTGTATCTCCTCTTGCTTATCTTTGAAGACTTTGTCTTCATCTGAAGTTATTCATGAGGACAGCTCAGCAGGAACTGGTTTAAGCTTTATACTCAAACTAGGAATGCTTTTTAAATGTTTTATTATGGTGTAAATGTGTCCTTGAATAGAAATCATTCAGATTAAGATTCATGAAAACTTCCTAAAACAGCAAGACCTAAATTTTAACCTTTTTTTTTTTCAAATTCCCTCTTCCTTTGAAACTTGTTGACAGCTCAGTTTGATAAAATAGCTATCAATGTGGCATGAAAGAGCTCTGTCCCTGCAGAGATTTAAGCATGCACTTAATGCCTTGTGATCAAATCCACTGAAGCGATACTTTTGCTTATACTATGTAGCAGTGGTGTTAGTGAGATGATGTACCTACCTCTAAAAGGAGAAAAAGATATTTATATTTGTTTGTTTTCAATCATACTCATGTAACTTTCTTAATAAGTACTAGTTTCAAATTAATGTTATTGCACCTTTAAGACATTAATGACCAAGACCTTTAAAAATTCAACTCGTTTAAATGTGTCTGATAAAACTCAATAGAGTTTTGAGGTGGTTGAATTGTGCTTTTTTATGAAAAATTTGAAGATTGAGTCTATATTTACATTTCAAATAGCAGTGTGGATATTTGGCAGTAGTAGTAGCATGTGATAAGTTATCAGGGCTAAAATAAATTACCTTAAATATTTAAATGAGATAGTTCCCCTTGGCTTTCAGCTTTTGCACATTAATGCTCAGGAAACAGGCAATTGTAGGGAATTATAAATACTGCAGGTTCTGCACTAAGTGACAGAATCTGTGGGTTGCTAGTTTTCTCTCCTGTGACTTCCTTCAATATCATGCCAGAAATGTATCTTACTTTGGTTTTAAAGGAATACCACCTAAATAGTTTCTGTGTAATGAAACAATCCAAGTGCTGTAGGACCTAGTGGAAGTCTATATGTGTAATATCAGAGTGAAAACCCAAAAAACCCTAACAACTGGCACATTTTACTTAAAAATAATTAATTTAATTCTTATGCATTGGAACTGATTTTCTGTGTTTTAAAATTAATATTACGTTCATATGTGCAGGTAAATCTATGCCTTATTTAAAGAATTATTACAAAAAGGTAGACAAATAATAGCTCAGAAGATCACAAATAATGATTTTTAAAGAGGTATGCATATTCAGATGAAAATTTCCTCAGGCTAGAATGAGGCTAAAAAGGGGTGTTGCTTCCAGTGTAATCTAAACTTCAGTCTAAATACATATTTCTTTAGGAACGTGAGTTGTATTGTAATGTAGTGAATCTCATCTTATAATGAAGACGAAGTGCATTGAAGTACAGTTCTGCTCTGAAAGAGTAACACAATTAATGTTGGTGTGTTCTGTTCATATCCAAAGAAATTCTACTAGGGTCAGAAGCCAGTGATCGTACACTTAAGAAATCATAAATACCTATATAAGCCGGTACAGTAAGTGATGTTCCCACTCTGTGCTTCTTATCTTGTCCTTTCAGACTTTTAAAAAGGCCAGTTCAGATGGGAGATGCTTGCTTTGCCTTGCCATTTAATAACAGCACTGGAACCTTGCTGCTCTTATTATTCCTAGGTTGGTAGACTGGGGGCCCTGGATAAAGCCCATGTCTGAGGCAGAAACATTCCTTTTAACAAAGCCCGAGCTGGAGTGTCAATTTCACACTTGAACTCAGGTGAATTTCAGTTTCCTTTGCATTGTCGCTTACCTTGTGCTTCCACAATGTGAAAGACAATACGCATTATTAGCCGATCTTAATATGAATTTCTTGCTTAATATATTCACCAATCAGTTCATAGGCTTGCTGAAAAAAAACCCCACCTGTTTAACCAGGTGAAAACAGTGAAAACTGCAGTCCTTTTTATGTCTGTGCCAAAGTCTAACCTGTTCTTGTGCAGCAGTTTGGGTGGAAACATGAGCAGCTCTAAGTTGATACAAAATGACATAGTATACATAAGTTTCGGAATTTGGGTGTCACAGATATTAAGACTACTTTACTCCTTTCAGAGTTAAAGTAAACTTGCCTGTTTAAAATTCTCGCCGTCATACAGTTCTCAGGGATTGATTCAGTCTGAGCTCAAATAATAGTTGGCAATTTTGTGATTTAGCTGGAAATTTCTAGTTTAAGCTAAAGACAAGGAAAGCTACATTTCATTTTTTTCTTGTAGAATTAAACCTGTATTTTATTTCTTGCCTCTGCTTTTTCATTCTTCTTATGTTTTGATGCTTTTCTGAAGAGGTGGGAAAAATAGCTGTCTAAAACTCTTTAGTAACATTATGAATTTGCCCTATTCTTCTGTGACAAACTATAAGCAGTATATAGCCAGTCATGATACTACAAATCCTTCCCAAAATGAGAAAAGATTTTTTTTGTAGATAAAGATTATCTGATAAGGAAAAACCTTGATCTTTATTGAATTTATGCATGTATTTTTATTCATTTTTAAACTTGAACTTATTCAAATATTTCATTCAAAAATTAAATCAGAAATGCATAGTAAAATATTGCAATATGTTTATCATCAGCTGTGATAAATTTGATATATTATTTCTGTGAGACAATAAAAGAAGGCCATAAAATTCAGTCCAGCTACACTAGAAGTCCTTATGCTATGTATAAGTATGAAAAGATGAAGTGAATACAACTTCCTGTTCACATAGCTCTTGCCATCAGTCTGTCAGAGATCTCTTGTCTCCAGACATTTCTGATTACAGACAACAAGGTAATATTTATTGTGTACAGAGTTGTAGATAATTAGGACAATAAATCTGTTTGCTCTCAAGGGTGTGGAAAGACAGACTTCTATGGATTTACCACCTCAGAAGGTGATTTAAACTATCTGACTGACTTTGCATGATGTTGATTTGGAATGCTCACATGATAGCATAGCATAGCATAGCATAGCATAGCGTAGCGTAGCATAGCATAGCATAGCATAGAATAGTTTAGTCGGAAGGGACCTACAATGATCATCTAGCCCAACTGCTTGACCACTTCCTGATGCATTAGTTAGACACAGCTAGTAACCATCAGTACTAACAATCACGGAGAGCAGGAACTTCAGCCCCATGCCTTTTCCCCAGGTAACTGTTTATTTATGCATTTAGGATCCTAGATCATTAATCTAGTTTTTTGAAACTTCATAACCTAATGTGGTGATATCACCTAATATGGTGACTAACAGGTTAGCACAATCCTCCAAAAAGTGGCTTAAATTTTAGATATGCACCAGTTGTGGTCCAGAATTCCAGTTATTGGTTAGCATTGGGTTATTTGAGGAAAATTTAAAGGTAGTAAATACATGTTGGGAGTGCTAGAATTGTGCTGTTCCTTTTAATCTTTTATTTTATCAAAGAAGCTTGATAATAAACCTTAAAATGTAAAAGTGGGTTCTCTCTAAGAGTGAAGTATGTTTTCTCTGCTTTAATAATTAATTCTGTACCCATGTATATTTCATAATAAAGTGGCAGCCTTTTACACTGCTGTTACTTCTGTAAGGAAGTCAAAACTACTCCCCTGTCCTTATGCAGGATAGGGGATAATGTGCACAAGCACATTAGAATTATTTTTCTAAGTTTTTATTTTTAAAACATTAATATTTTCATATCAGCTAAGAAACCTCTTCACTTATATGCACATTCTCACCTGCACATAATGAAAATGGTGGCGTAACACGATACGCCTCTAAAATATTATCTAGATAAAA
>NW_008794009.1:1576653-1578875 GCF_000699145.1 Aptenodytes forsteri
TTGATGAAAATTTAAAGGTAGTAAATACATGTTGGGAGTGCTAGAATTGTGCTGTTCCTTTTAATCTTTTATTTTATCAAAGAAGTTTGCTAATAAACCTTAAAATGTAAAAGTGGGTTCTCTCTAAGAGTGAAGTATGTTTTCTCTGCTTTAATAATTAATTCTGTACCCATGTATATTTCATAATAAAGTGGCAGCCTTTTACACTGCTGTTACTTCTGTAAGGAAGTCAAAACTACTCCCCTGTCCTTATGCAGGATAGGGGATAATGTGCACAAGCACATTAGAATTATTTTTCTAAGTTTTTATTTTTAAAACATTAATATTTTCATATCAGCTAAGAAACCTCTTCACTTATATGCACATTCTCACCTGCACATAATGAAAATGGTGGCGTAACACGATACGCCTCTAAAATATTATCTAGATAAAAACTACTGCCTTTTATTTCCAGAGGGGTTTTTAAAAGTAGTTATGTCTGATCTGATATGACCTTATATGAAAGAGATTTGATTCAGGTCTTCCATGTCCTACCATACATATCAAATTTCACTAAACCAGTAGAAGCTACCATGACCTACCTAGAACCTACCAAGAAATATCGTGCGTCTGTTTGGAATTCTTTACAGTCATTCAGCAAAACATGGTGCCTGGGTCCTGTTGTTTGGTCAGTATTTGTTGCAGAATACTTTGAAATACTTGGTAAAGTTGTTAAATAGCCAGATTCTTTGTTCACAAATTCCCATTTAAGTCAATCTATCTAAATCATAGATCTAGTGGGCCAAATATTTTCTACTAACTATACTGACTTTTTACTCCTATTTATTTCTAACTTTAAACCTTGGGGGGGGCTGTTTCTCATAGAAATATTTAACCTATTCTCCAATAAATGCTGCTTTTTTATGAAGAACCGTGACAAAGCCATTTTAATGACCTTCTAAAGAAAGACCTTCTAATTAAAGTGCAGCTTATAATATCAAATGTTTCTCAGTTGCCTACAAATTTATTGATCTTCCAAGAATTCTAATAAGTTCAAAACATTCATTCCTCCTTAGCAAAAAGTGTTATATCTGTATCCTGTAAAATGTTCGTCTGAGTATTTATTATTATATTTTTTTTGAAGTTCCAACATTTTTACCAACTAGGGGTATAATAACTATTGTTCTATAATTTCTGGAAGGTTATTACATTTCCTGTTCATCAGATCTTTGGCCCAGTTGTTGCTATTAATTACAGTGTGAATGTTTTCTAGCACATTAACCACTCTGTACTCCTTTCAAACTCCCTCCAGCTGGTTTAGCACCAGCTGGTTTAGTTTGTGAATGTATTCCAGAATCTTATCTTCTTTTTTTTTTGCCACATCATTTACTGCTGTTGGTACTTAATTTTTATTGCTATAAAACAGAAAGTCTTTGGGTTTGTATCTTGCTTTTACATTATATTTTCAAAACTATCACAAAGATGGTATTTACTATTTCATCAAAGTCCTTGCCTTTTTTAAATGGCGATCTGAGATCCCAGATAATTTTGAGTTTCCACAAATATTTTGCCTATCATGTTTCTCACTGTTTGTCTTTATACATATATGTATTAGTTCTTGGTTTGTTTTTTGGGGGTTTGGGGTTTTTTTTTTACATGTGTCTTACTATACTTTATGCTTATTGACTCCAAGAGAGTTTGATTTTTGAAGTCCAAAATTTGACGGGTTTCTTTTTGGTTAAATTAAATGAAATGAGATGTTGAAGAATGACTGACTGGCCAGTAGCACTTATACAGAAAAGAACCTGTGGGTCCTGGTGGACAGTAAGGTCATCATGACTCAGCTGTGCACACTTGTAGCAACGAAGGCTAACCGCATATTAGATGACATTAGCAATATAAAGTCAGGGAGCTGAGGGAAAGGACCTGGGGGTGCTGGCTGACAGCGGGCTGAACATGAGCCGGCGGTGTGCCCGGGCAGCCAAGAAGGCCAATGGCATCCTGGCCTGTATCAGAAATAGTGTGGCCAGCAGGAGCAGGGAAGTGGTCGTGCCCCTGTACTCGGCACTGGTGAGGCCGCACCTCGAATACTGTGTTCAGTTTTGGGCCCCTCACTACAAGAAGGACATCGAGGTGCTGGAGCGTGTCCAGAGAAGGGCAACGAGGCTGGTGAGGGGTCTGGAGAACAAGTCTGATGAGGAGCAGCTGAGGGAACTGGGGTTGTTTAGCCTGGAGAAAAGGAG
>NW_008794009.1:1578978-1585900 GCF_000699145.1 Aptenodytes forsteri
GGAAGTGGTTGAGTCCCCATCCCTGGAGGTATTTAAAAGACGTGTAGATGAGGCACTTAGGGACATGGTTTAGTGGGCATGTTGGTGTTGCATTGACGGTTGGACTCAATGATCTTAGAGGTCTTTTCCAGCCTTAATGATTCTATGATTCTATGATTCACTTTTGCTTAGTAGTCATAAGGCTGCATCTGGAATTCTGTGTCTGGTTTTGGCCCCACAGAAACAGAAGACAGATATCAACATACTGGAGAGGGTCCAGCAGGGAGGCCACCAAGATGACCAAGGGGCTGCAGCACATGACATATGAAGAGACACTGAAGGAGCTGGGTTGAGTTTGCCTGGGCAAGAGAAGGCTAAGGGAGATCTAATTGCAGTCTTCCAATGCCTAAAGGGGTGCTATGGAGGAGACAGACACTTTTCAGTGGTGCACAACAAAAGGACAAGAGGCAGCAGTCACAATTTGCAATAAGGGAAATTCCACTTGGATAGTAGAAAAATAGTTATCCATGTTTTGGGTGGGGGGTTGAGTGAGGTGATCTCCAGAGGTCTCTTCCAAAGTAAATTATTTTGTAATTCTATGAAATTAGATGGATGAGCCTATTCTTTTGTATTTCTGCATTACCTTTCTTTTGAAAATGTCAAAACATACTACTGCTTAATGAGTAAGACTTCCCAGTATTTCTGACACATAGATGTTTTACAGGTAAAGAAACTGAGGCACAGAAATAATGGTACAACTTTAAATGCTGTTAATGGACTTAATTTGTTCCATTATATTCTTAACATTCCTTTAACTTAAAACCACATTTCTTCCATTTGCAGTATTTATACATACATATATATTTATTCATTACATAATTGTTATCACTTTCTAGCCATATCGGGTAAATTTACATTTGCATTCATAAGATGCCTGAGATTTGTGTTCATGTTCAGTTTACCATAACTAAATGCTAAATGTAAAAATACCTCCAGCTTTAGATCCTATGGTCAACACACTGTAGCAGCTCTCTAAACTTGTGTCAGTCTGATTCTTCTTGAAGACTGAAATTGATGTGGTTTACTGAGGAAAATCCCTTCTTGATGCAGGAAAGCCAGAAACTTTTAAAATTACTATGATTAGTCTATTGACATTGTACAAAGTGCTTTGGGCCTCTAGATTTCATGTGATTTAAATGAAAGTAGAAGAATTTTAACAGTACCTGTCATGTCGTATTAGATTCTAAAAGTGATTCGAGCAGAGAGGCTTATCTGTTTTCTTTTTAAGTTAAAAAAAAATGTCGATAAAATATAAAATACCTCACAAATCTCCCACAGAGCTATTGTATACCAGAACCTAGAGGCAATATATGAAAAAATAATTAATTTATCTGGTAACCATCTTGGAAACCATCAACTGACTCATCTCTCTAATTCCTCAACATCTTTCTTAAGGTGTGGCGAGGAAACAGGACATAGTATTCTGCATATAGCCTCACCATTGCCTGTTAAAGGAGGATATTAACTTTCCTCTACCTGCTGGCCACGTTATTTTTAATGCAGCCCAGGATGTGATTTGCTTTCTGTGTGATAGGAGCACCACTGGCTGTTGTTCAACATGGCAATCACCATAACCCTCAAGGGAGCAGGACTGCTACTCAGCCAGTCAGTTCCCAAACTGTACTGGTGTAGGGGGTTGCTCTATCCCAGCTGCTGGGCTTTGCACTTCTCCCTGTTGAGTGTCACAATGTTTCTGTTTGCTTAGTCTTCAAGTTTCTAAAGGTGCCTCTAAACTTAAGCTCTGTTATACAGTTACTCATCATTCTTAATATCAGGCTTTGACTTTAATGTTTTGGGGGAATGTAAAATGGAAATATAAAATCCACATATTATAGGAAAGTCAATAGTCACTTTAGGTGTTGCTACGAAAATATCTTCTCCAAGGTCTGTGGGTGTGGGTGTGCACACAAGTGTGTGTGTGTGTGTATATATATATGAATATATATACACATATGTACATACACAAATAAACTATGCATCCTGGAATTGCTTGCTGCTATTGCAGTAATGAGGGTTCAATACTGCAGTTTAAAAACTTTTTTTGATAATAAGCATCAGAAGGCAAAAGATGTGAAATATCCTTCTGTAGTGAAAGCTCACTCAATAAAAAATCAGGAGAAAATATTCCAAGCAAGTACATAAACTATTGACATAGGGTTGAAAAATATTTCAAATAATTGAGAAGAACTTGAGATAGACAGAAAGAAGCTACTTTTTTACTAAATGTGAATGTAGAAAACTGAAATTCTAAAATTCTAACACCAGCTTTTAGCTTCCTTTCTTTTACATAAAAGTGTGGGAAATTGAAGGGTGGCTAATGGGGGATCTGCTCCAGAGAAGTCTTGCATACGTGGATAATTTTACTCATATGAAGATTCCAATAATATCAGAAAGGCAATATGGCATTTTGTAGTTAAACAAACAAACCTCCCATTTCTCCATTTGTTTATGTTTACTATTTTACTGTCTTCAAGTGCTTAAATATCTATATGTTCTTTCCTCCTACTAACATTTGGTTCATTTTGGTAATTTAGAATGATCAATACAAAGATGAGTTTTCAAGCATGAACTGTAGAAACTACACAACTATAGAAACGTCTGGAAGGCCTCAGAGATGTGGTATTGGACAAGCAGGCAATATCTAACCCATGGGATCCAAAAATCCTTCCAGGCTCTTGGATCTGGCTGCACTCCTTTGGCTGCAGTTTGTTCCTTTACTAAGGCTAGACCAAAGTAAGCAATATAAATCCAACTGCCCTTTAAGAATGATACCTGGGCATAGTTATCCAGGCTGGCAACATTTTGGCCCCTTTTACTTGCTTGTAGTGTTATTTGCAAGAATAACTTGTGTTTTTAAAAACAGACTTCTTCAAATGGAGGTACTGGGCTAGAAAGACGAGGAAAAAGTTATGGTGGTGGTCAGGATTTTTGAGTCTCCGATGTGTTCGGATGATCATCCAGTGTTCCGATGATACCACTGGATTTCTGGGAAATTTTCTGTGTTCAGATACTGTTCTGTTCTTCCATACCCAAGGATGATGACCAACAACATACCCTTATTAAGGTGGAAATGGTCACGGTTTTGGATTACATGTTCTGTCCCTGCTCATAAATGTTCTTGGTGTTGGTATGATGCCACAGAAATCTTCTTAAATTTTCATTTGCTTTTTTAACAAACTAGGAAACTCCATACATCACAATCAACAAAAACTATATTTTGATTCATTATTATGCTCTTTAACTACAGAATTATGTATTTTTTCCCTTAGGGTCTCACTTCATCTGATATGCAGGTTGGATAGTTCATTTGGGATAGAGCTACATGAACACTTGCTGTTGCATCAGAACCAGATTTAAAAGTTCCATCTGTTTGTTCATGTCTTGTGCCACAGTTCAATGCTCCCTCAGTTGCACTTAGGTTTCATTCTATTAATCAGATCACTAAAATGATAGGTCTTAAAACCAGTAAAAATATGTTTGTGGTGGGGTTTGTTTTTTTTTTGTTTTGTTTTGGGTTTTTTTCTCTTCGTTTTTTTTTAATCGGGTCATTACAGTAACCTGAGTGCAGCCACACAGACATTTGCACTGGTGCAACTGAAAGGAATGTGAGCCATGGCAGTAGAGTAGGAAGAAACAGCAGAGGGAAGGAGGGAGGGAAGACATCTTAAATCCATTTTACACATGGATAAAATTTTGAAATATAAAATACCAAATCAGTGGTCCCTAGGAACAGTGCATGAAGAATATGTTGTTTTATATCTTTCTAATCTGTGCTTTTTTATAGTACTCCGAGTGTAATATCAGATCGCCTTATAAATGTTCATCAGTTTATTTTACACAGTTTACGCTATTAAACCTGTCTTGCAGATAAAGAGAAAGGTCACAGAGGGAGACTTCGTATTAGATTTCTAGCTCTAACCTAACCCTGATAATTATTTTAATAATTTAGTGATTAATTAGAAGCAGGTAATTTTATTCTAAGACCTAACTGTTCAGATTACTTGATTTTATTTATTATATCTGTTCAAACTGCAGCTCCTGCTGACTTATACAGTTTTTATGAAGGCTCTAATTGAAAGACTTTAGAAACTATTCTTCAAATTTTTAAATTAAATGTTTTAAAATTGCTTAGAATCAAAGTATACTATTTCAGTAAAATTAAACAAATGTTTCAGTTAAAAACCTAGAAAATGTGCTTTCCAGCCAGACCTGAAACAATCTTTTCCTTCAAAACCAAACCAAACCCTGTTTATTTTTCTACTTGGAACTTGTGCAAATCAGATTCAGGACTCTGGAGTATGGTCCCTGGAAAACAAGGAGTGGACATTTAAGTGGACATATGAAAATTTTAAAGTAAAATACTCTATGGCCTTAGACATTAGCTTTTTTCCAGAGGCAGAAGGAGGGCATCCAGGGCCCTCCAGCACATCTTTCAATTGCACCAGTTCCTTCTTTTCCTGAAGTTCTTCTTTCTTAGTAAGAACATACCTTTCAGCTCCTTTAGCCAAGGAATCAAAGGTTTCGTAGACACCAAGCTGCTAATAAACTTACACCATGTTTCTTTTCTGAGTAGGATCCTTCTAGAGAATATGTATTGGGTTTTTTCTCTTCGTTTTTTTTTAATCGGGTCATTACAGTAACCTGAGTGCAGCCACACAGACATTTGCACTGGTGCAACTGAAAGGAATGTGAGCCATGGCAGTAGAGTAGGAAGAAACAGCAGAGGGAAGGAGGGAGGGAAGACATCTTAAATCCATTTTACACATGGATAAAATTTTGAAATATAAAATACCAAATCAGTGGTCCCTAGGAACAGTGCATGAAGAATATGTTGTTTTATATCTTTCTAATCTGTGCTTTTTTATAGTACTCCGAGTGTAATATCAGATCGCCTTATAAATGTTCATCAGTTTATTTTACACAGTTTACGCTATTAAACCTGTCTTGCAGATAAAGAGAAAGGTCACAGAGGGAGACTTCGTATTAGATTTCTAGCTCTAACCTAACCCTGATAATTATTTTAATATTTTAGTGATTAATTAGAAGCAGGTAATTTTATTCTAAGACCTAACTGTTCAGATTACTTGATTTTATTTATTATATCTGTTCAAACTGCAGCTCCTGCTGACTTATACAGTTTTTATGAAGGCTCTAATTGAAAGACTTTAGAAACTATTCTTCAAATTTTTAAATTAAATGTTTTAAAATTGCTTAGAATCAAAGTATACTATTTCAGTAAAATTAAACAAATGTTTCAGTTAAAAACCTAGAAAATGTGCTTTCCAGCCAGACCTGAAACAATCTTTTCCTTCAAAACCAAACCAAACCCTGTTTATTTTTCTACTTGGAACTTGTGCAAATCAGATTCAGGACTCTGGAGTATGGTCCCTGGAAAACAAGGAGTGGACATTTAAGTGGACATATGAAAATTTTAAAGTAAAATACTCTATGGCCTTAGACATTAGCTTTTTTCCAGAGGCAGAAGGAGGGCATCCAGGGCCCTCCAGCACATCTTTCAATTGCACCAGTTCCTTCTTTTCCTGAAGTTCTTCTTTCTTAGTAAGAACATACCTTTCAGCTCCTTTAGCCAAGGAATCAAAGGTTTCGTAGACACCAAGCTGCTAATAAACTTACACCATGTTTCTTTTCTGAGTAGGATCCTTCTAGAGAATATGTAAATCAATCCTGTTGAGGGGAGGAAGGTTGATTCTACAGTTAAAAATTTTATGACATTATTGTAAAAAACAAAGATCACATTTTAGATTGTGCAGCAAGTGTGACAATTATTTTTCCTAAGATTATAATGCTCAATAGTGCAACTTCAGAACTGTCCTGTAATTTTTGACTATGATGTTTGTCTACCTATTCTACCTGTATTTATCCTATCTTTATCCTGAAAATAAATATAGAATATTTTTCTATCCTACACTGTGCAGTGTAGACACATACTGAAAGTATTCTAGAATGAAGGTTTAAACCAGCTTCTATTGTAATGCCATATTTTAACTGTTTGTAACCTAATTCTAGCATACTGAATTTGCTAGATATATTTTGAAGAAAAAAAAATATTTCCGTATAGATGAATACAGGGTTATCTTATTTAAGAAAAAAATAAAACCCCCTACCTCTTACATAAGAAAAAACTCAAAACCCAAAATCAAATGTTTCCATCTCTCTATTAAAAGACTGGTTGGTATATCTTAAACTTTTCATAGAGCTATGAAGCCTTATGCATCAGTATGTATTGAAGAAAATACCTTTCAAGCAGCTATTATCCATGCCTTTTACTTGTTCGAAGCCTAATCTTACTCCCATGATATCAGTAGGAATGTTTTGCTTTTTTATTTCAATAGAATCAAGAACCAATACATTTGTTTATGACTAATTATTCTCAATTGGATGCATTTTAGTAAGAAAATAAAATATGTATGTGATTGCTATGTTGAAACATGCTGGAGGTGGCCAACTTAAAATCAAGTATTCAGCTCTAATTATACCTCTGTGTGACACCAAGCTAAGCTAAATCACTATTTCTTGTCTACACTGGGCAGTGAAGTGCATTGCCATATAGAAACATGGTGGAAAATGAGCTAGTTACAGTCTGATATTAGTGTACAACAAAAAATAAAATTGGTATAAAATCTCATTTTTATGGAACACAGAGTACAAAGTAAACTGTGCAGCATTGTGTTTATGCAACCAGAGGGCTACTCAAAGGTTTAGGTCATAAATGTAATCCCATGGAATCCATGGTTTGGGAGAACAGTTTGTCTGGAATAATTTCAACTGAGAAGAGACTCAAATAATTAAACATACATGTAAATATTTATATTAATGTAAATATATATACTTATAAAAATTTGTATGTATTTTATAGCTAGCT
>NW_008794009.1:1586027-1595134 GCF_000699145.1 Aptenodytes forsteri
TACTTATAAAAACTTGTATGTATTTTATAGCTAGCTCAGAATATCATCTCTATTCTGTTTTCCAGAGAAGGCTGCATGCTCTCAGTTGGCTGGACTTACATAACAAATATCACAGAATAATAAAGCAAAGTTATCTAAATTTCATTTTAATTTAGTCTTTGCTAATAAACTTTACAGAAAAGCTTTTAATAGCAACTGAAGCATTAAATTTCACAAATTTTCAGTAGCAACACAGTGGTGGGAAAAACAGCAGTAGAATAAAAGCAGATCTAGCATACATATCATGGAAAAATATACTGAGACCGCAGAAACTGTTTCTTAACAAGCTGACATCCGTTGCAGCAGAATCTCAATATTTAGGGAGAAGGTGATGTGGAATATCACTCATAATGAGTATTTCATCTGTCTGAGCAAAGTTAAGCATAGGGCATAGGAAGAATCCTTTAACTTCTCCACAGAAAGAGGAATGACTTTAAGATACTCTTTTCCAAAGAGTTCACAAACATGCCAAGATTTTTCTTTTAATGGTTACTGTAATCTTATTTGAATGGAATATGCAAATCCCACCCTACACACTTTATTTAGATTGCATGGGAGAGGTGAACTTCATTCATCGTATTTTGATGACTTTTGATGCAGAAAAGTGTTAAAATATTTTGGTGAAATATTGTAATGATAAATGTATATGGAACAGGTTATAATAAAATGATGACCCCACCTGGAGTACTGTGTCCAGCTCTGGAGCCCTCAGCACAAGAAAGACACGGACCTATTGGAGCGGGTCCAGAGGAGGGCCACGAAAATGATCAGGGGGATGGAACACCTCTCCTGTGAAGAAAGGCTGAGAGAGTTCAGCCTAGAGAAGAGAACCCAGAGAGGTGGTGGATGCCCCATCCCTGGAAACCTTCAAGGTCAGGTTGGCTGGGGCTCTGAGCAACCTGATCTAGTTGAAGATGTCCCTGCCCACGGCAGGGGTTTGGACTAGATGACTTTTAGAGGCCCCTTCCAACATAAACTATTCTATGATTCAATGATTCATTAATAGTTTGCATCTTATTCCATATTGCTATAATTAATTATGTTTTATGTAATGCCCTAAAAGAGTTTCTTCCGCTTATTACCTTTCAGTTTCAATGGAATATGTTCTTATGTGTACTGGTCTAAAGAATTTAAAGTGTTTTTTCTCCAGTGATTACCCAAAACATCAGTCAAATATGGAGGATGAAGTCCTAAAATCTAAATTAAATAGTAAAGAATGACATAAATCTCATTGAACTGAGAAGAATCTTTCACCTATTTCCTTTACCAAAACTTAATGAAGAGACATGCTGTAGAAGTGTCAGGAACACTTTTGTTTGCTTCAACTGACCAACAAAACTGAACCCAAAGAAAGTAGCAACACTTCTCTGAATGGCCTGTCTCTATTGTTAAATGTTTTGCATATTAAGGTAAGGGGATTATTCAGCATGGTGGTTTACTGAAGGGCAGGAGGTGATGTTGTTAGGTTCCTAATGATGACTTCAGAATACAAATACCCTTACAGAGCGTTTGCAGCAACAGGCAACATACCGAGATGTACCCAAAGGGATGAAACAGGAGTGCAACTGCAACAGCAACAGCTACTGTCACAAAACTTTGAGTTTGTCCTATTTGCTTCCCTGATTTCTGTTTGTTCTAAGGTAATGGAGAAGACTGAGAGGACATAAACCTCTATGTTACTAGGTGCCTTTATGTGGCAGCTTGCTGAACACTGTTGCTTAAGAAGTATTTGCTATTCTAATTAAAACAGTACTGTTTTTTCAGCATCTGGGAAAGATTCTTCAGCATGGACTGTAAGGGTTGACAGGGAAATGGTTGCTATGGAACTATTTTCTGAGCTAGTATGGCAGAGCAACATTTAGCAGGATTTAATTGGCATCTCTTCCATGCTGCAATTTCTTCAGGATGGTCTGACCATAGATTTCACCAGTCTCCCAGAAAGCATAACTCAGCACTGAAATTAGTTGTTTCCTCAGAAATAGTACAAGTGTCAACCCTCCCACCCCAACATTTAGCAGGATTTCTAAAAGTAGTGAAGATCAATCTCCAAAATTATTTAATATGTAATCTAGTAGTTATCACATATATTGGTTGCAATAAATCCTGAGCTTTCTATTTTTTTCACGAATGTGTTAGACTTATTTTTATGAGGGAAAAAAAGGTGTTATGTTAATTACAACAATTAACAATTGCTGACTCAAGACTGTTAGTGTGAAACACTTGGACCTTTCATTTCTGCTATATAGGTAGAGAGACCTATACATAAAAAAATCTTCTCTATCTTTATCTTCCATTGAAATTAAGTTTAATACTGTGAATTTAGTTTCATGCTCATTTGAAGGGACTTTCTTCTTAAATATTTACTTAATCTATAGTTTATTAATATTATTAACATTTTTTATTAATAATACTTCTAGTTGAGTAAAATATTTGTGTGAATAAAATATCATTGCATGGCTGTGCTATTAAGTTGGACTATCTGGGAACAAGAAATTGTAGCAAGAAAATAAACTAATTTAACATATTGCATTAAATAAAAGTCATATAATTTCAAAATTAAATGTATTAACAAAACTGCAAGCCTATTTGCTAAGATATCCCAGGCTGTATTTACATATTATTATTTCCTCAATAAACAAAAAAGATCCATTAATATTCATTATTCAAGAAGGTCTGTTTTTGGGATCGTACAAGTCAAAATTTCATCTCAGCCCAGAGGTGTGTGGCAACTTAACTAATAATTCTTTATATTTGACATTTAATGCGCCTCTGAGACTACTTCTTACCGAAATATTGCTAAACGTTAAAAAATTAACTAGATCATCGTGCCAGAGCTGCGGTCGTCAAAATTCATGTTTTCCCACCTAATTCTCTGCTTTGGCAGGGAATAAATTTGGCTGTGACCCAGTGCCCATTTGCAAGGCTGTCTCCCATAGGAACTTTTGACTGGAAGTGAAAAGGAGCAACCATTTTGTCACCATTAGGTGGCTCACTGTGAATGCATTTGTGGTGGAGCTAGCTGTGCCACCCCTCCTCCACTTCGCCTGGCTCTCCGCGTCTGGGGCTGTGTCTGCTGCGATGAGGTTTTTTGCAATGTGAGTCATTTACAGGAATGAGGAGAAAAAGACCCTGTCTTTGAGTTCCAGAATAGCCGAGACCTGGGTCTTGCTCTGAGGAAAGTGCTCACAAACTGCAGTGTAAGGAGAGTGCCTCGCGTTACTGCCTGCCCCTTTGTTCCTTGTGTCCTTGGCAGAGGCTGAAAGAGCTGGGCCTGTAATACTTGGGCCCTGCTGTGCCACTTAAAGAAATAATAAGCCATTGTCTTCATTAAGCAAGCCTTGTTTTAGCAAACAGAATTCAGATACTAAAAAGGGAACATTTTTAAGGGGGGAGAATTAGAGACAGGGATGCTTTACAAAATTCCCTAGAGAAACTGCTTTGTTTCTACTATTTTATTGCTACTTACTGAGAAGATTCATATTCAAATAGGTTGGGGTTGTGAATCGGTCGTTTGCACATTCTCATGCACCCAGGAAGGCTATGATTATGGCTAATTACAATGACGAATGAAATCCTAACAAGAGTGCTCAATCAGATTGCTGTTCATGCATGAAGCAACTAAGACTAGCCAATGGAGGTGTGATTTTGGTAATTACAAACAATGGGGCTAAGTTGAAAAAAGCTTAGTAAATCTGCTCGAGACAAAATAAGGTCTAATTAATCACTTTAAGTTCTGAATTCTCCAGATGATCTGCATGCTCTGTTCTCTTTAGCATTCTTTTAATAGACTTAGTCTAAGGAGTAAGAATGCTTCCTTTTTGCTCATACTTTCACTGGATGAAATGCAACTGTTTCAAATGATTCTGACTTTCCCTTTGTGACAATCGTGTTGCAACCTGTTTTTCAGGCAAGTAGATGGAATGTTAGAAAAATAAACATGCTGTTATTTGCCTTGCTAGCAGTGCCATTGTCTATGTTGAGAAAAACGATGACGTTTCTTTAAGTTGGCATAGGATTATAGACCTCATTCCGAAACCTTATTTTATTGAAGTAAATGGGAATTTTGACATCGCCTCCAAAGACTGCAGATTTTAAATCTGCCTTAAAAGACAGTTGTACTCAGGCTAATGTAAATAAATTACTAAATAGTCATAAATCATTTTTTTAATTTTTATTACCTTATTTTTGACTAAAGAAATATTAGCAGCATATATGGAAAGTCAAATGAAGTCTAATCTTTTTTTTTTTAATTTATTACCTTATTTTTGACTAAAGAAATATTAGCAGCATATATGGAAAGTCAAATGAAGAGTCTACTTTTGGCAATGAAAGTTTGAGGGCAGGGCAGTTTTTCTTTGATGTATTAATACTCATTACAGATTTTATTTTAAAAATTATATTACATGAGCCAGTATTTTCATATCAAAAATCCTTAGATTAGTTTGTCCATAAATAAGCACTATACTGAAGATAGTAATATGTTATGTATATGTAACATATATATATGTAAAAATATACATATATATGTGTAACACATAACCTGGCTTCAGTACATTAGGGAACATTTGAGGAACTATTTTTTTCTTGTAGATTCAGTTGGTGTGAACAGATCACCTGTATATTTGACTTCAGTGAAACCTTGCTTTGACATAACCTTTGAGAAGAGCCATTTGGATTTTGAACTTTTAAGAGCACCAGTTGTTTATATTTGATGTTAAATAATAATAATTCTTCATATTAAGGTTTCTGGCATATTTCTGTTCATCCTCAGAAAGCTATCTGTGTCTGTCTCCATAGACATGTTTTAAGTATGAAAGTATTACGTACTCAGAAAACCTATAGAATAAATTCCTTTTATTGTACTGCCATATGAAAAACCATAAACCATAAAATAAATAGCATTTGTTTTGGACCATTGATGTTTCTATGGATAAGTCTTCACTAGTGTTATTGGGTCTCTCTCTCATTTAGACAAGTTATTGGTTTGTCCAAAGGCCATTTTTTATTAGAAAGATCTTTTAGTACACAAAATATCTTTTCCTTGCCAAAAATGTTGATTAGGTTGATGCACAGGTTCAGAATTTTACTGGATATATCAGGTTTTGACTAGACAGTTTTAATCACTGGTATTTTGTGAGATCTTGGTGTTAGAAATGATAAAGCTTAGATTTGAAATGCTAAAATAACCTTAACAAATTAGTCTAAGGGTTCTATTGGTGCTTGTTTCACATGATCTTATACATTTGCTAATAACCTTGCCACTAAGGAGTAAAACTTTTGTCCCTGATTCTTCTGAAATAAATGTCACATTTATACCATGCAACAATGTATTGCCTAAGTTGCTGTACTTCTTTAATTATCGGTTGTCTTAGAACACATGATTTTCATAGTGTGGTTTGGCTGGTGTGGAGGCCTTGGTGGCAAAAAATAGGAACTTCCCGGTACGCCCCTTAACTAATTTGGTAGGGATTCTGTCAGATTATGAATTATGAATGATCAGTAGTGCACAAACCTCTCGTTAAGGATCATGGAACCACTGCTTTCAACCAGGCCCAGACTTGTAGATTTTTCCAGATAAGCCATGATCCATAGTGCTTCGTGAAATGATTGAGCCAACGAAATAGCTTGCTGCTGCCAAAATGATAATTTGCCCCTGCTGGCTCCTGCTGCTTCCCTTAGGTAAGTCCTACTGCTCAGCTAAACCTAAGACACAGTGTTGCTCACTAAACTGACAGTGGATATACTATTCTTCTAGTTTGGTCAGCTGAATTGGTCAGCAAGGGATTGGGACAATACCAGAGCAAGCAGAAGGTCAGAAAGGTAGTGCACATCCAGACATGGAGATGGGGAGAGAGAGGAGGAAGTGGGACCTCACCTCTTCATCTATGTCAGGTAGCTAGATTATTTTAGTCATCTCTTGAAACTATGTCCTATGTACGCCTTGATTGTATTTAATACCTTTACTTCTGTTTCCTCCATTAACAAAATTGTTCAGGGAGTGTCCTTCAAAAGCTTTTTACCTCCTTTGATTGCATCTAATGTGTCTTAAATACCTATGCTTTTGTATGGAAAGCCTTTGTGTAATCTTTTTGTTTGATTTTCCAGTAGTCCAGTGAATTAAAGCCATCTAGGTCATATGCCAAACACTTAGATATCCTAAAATTAATTAGGTAATCCAATTCATAGCTCAGTCACACACACTGTACATAATCTAACAAAAAGCAGAAGTAATCATTTTGCCTAGCTGCAGTTTCTCATTTCATATAATACAAATGAGAAACTAACTTGAATATGGCCATGTGTTTAACTTAAAAATCTTATGAAAAATTCTGCATGTGATGTACATACAGTAATCTCATCTGTGGATTTACTCACTGGTGAGACCAGTTACTTTTCTTCCTGCTTCTGTGCATCTTCAAATCACTACTTCTTATTTTGATAAAAATACAGGCATAGGAGTAAGAGGAGTATTTCAACCTTTTCTCTCCAAGAAAGGAGTCTCTGTCCTTCACTGATGTGAAAACCAAGATAGGAAATGATAATTCCTACATCAAAGAAGTCCAACAATGCATAGATCATTGAGGCAGGTAGGAATAAGGGTTTTCTGCTGTTAGATAGCCATAGCCATCTATCTGTTCTATTCCAATGGATTAAAATATCTTTTAGCCTGCTAGGTTGTGAAAATTATATTAAAAACCTATATGAAAAAAACTTTTAAATTTATTTGGTTTAATTTTTAGAATATCATTAAAATTTTTTGAAGTAATTTTAGTCAAAAAGGAATGTTATAATTGGAGAGAGAATAAAATTAAGACTAGTGTATTTGCATTACTGGATTATAAAATAGAATTTATTTAAAATATGAAACATTTATAGAATACATAGTGGTATGGTGCAATATAAAGGTTTAATTGGCATTCATTTTTTTATGACCTTCATATTGCCTATAAAACCTTTATTTTCTCAGTGTAATGTTTTTTCATTGTAACAATATGGAGCTGTAGTAGGGCAACCTAACTAGCTCTTTATCTTATCAAGAAATGAATGTAGCAAAAAGGCTTATGTAAGATGTTATGTGAAGTAAGCAGAAAGAAAATCTGATTTTATTTCTGTTAACAGTGTATTACAGAATGTTGTAGATTTCAGCTTGTTGTCTCCCTGCATTTGGTTATATATCCTCCATGAAATCTAAGAGTAGTTTAGAGAGCTTCTCTAATAAATAGCTTTAGAGTGACTTTTTGTATTCTTAATTGAGTTACTGTAACACAAAAGTGAAGCATAAACTGCTATACGAAGTTACTTCAGATATAAACTAGATCCATGCCCATAAAAAAAGCTACAGATGCTTTATCTAGGCACTCTGACGTAGTTAATTTATTCTGCTTGCCAGCAACTTTCAGGATATAGGAAACTCAGCTGCTCTAATGGCATCTTGGACAATTTATTCCCACAAGCATCAGCTTGGATATTTCATTTTTGGAACAGGAGGCACTTAATTGACAAAGTATCCTGGAAAACATACTGAGGTTAAAACAGTATCCTACGCTCTCCAGTGACAGAATTACTTATGAATCAGGGAGCTGTATCAGTTTGCTGTCTACACTACTCCTGCCTATCTCAATGACACTTAGGGTAGGAGGAATTAGGGACTCTCATATCTGTGTAGGTTAGCATGTATTATTCATATATTATGTAATACATCATATGAAAGATATTCTACAGGTAATGAAAATTAATCATTACATCTTTGATGTTGCCAACCATTTCCTTCATAACTGTTTTCTCACTATTACAGTAACATTATTTTTACTCTTCATTTCAGTCTAATCACAATACCAATGCCTCCTTTTTGTCTTCTGCTGGGACCTATTATACTTTGTAATTGTTTCCTTTTTCTTGAGGTATGTGCAAGCCTTAGTGAGAGTAATAGTAATACAAAGTTGGAAGGTGTTGCTAATGCAGAGGGGGACCATAAATAAGAAAAGTTAGACAAGTTTGTCAGCTGGAGTGCTAGAAATGGGTTAAAACTTAATATCAAAAAGTTACGTGTATAGAGACTAATAGTAAAAGTCACTCATAGTAATACTAACCTGATTCTTAGGGATTTTTTTTCTCAGTGATGTAAGTGGGAGTTAGTGCTTCACTTACATAAAATAGAAGACAAAAAAGTTCTGACAATATCAGTTGACTGGAAGATGGCTATGGGATACTGGTATGATGCAACTCTAGTGCAATTTTGCAATGCATTAGTGCATTTAGGAGAGACAGCAAATACAGCATTGTGCAAGGCGTTGATAAGACCTCATTTGGAATATTCTGTAGTTCCAGTCACCTGTGTTCAAGAAAGATTAATTTAAACAGGTGTAGAGAATTCCCAGGATGACTAGGAGAATGAAGTATTGGTTTGACAGAGAGATATTTAAAGAGAGTGGCGTATTTAGCTGAGCCAAACAAAACTTGAGAAGGAAATATGGCTACTCAGAGTAAACACATGGTTATAAATTGTGACTAGAAATTTAGTCATGAGTGAAAATCTGGAATAATCTTCCAAATTGCATGGCAGTAGCCACTTGAAAGGATTACGGAAGGGTTATGTGTTGAAATTGTAAATCCGGGAGACAATAAATTCCTGTAGATAATAAAATAATTTATTTTGTGTATGGGTCCATAAGTATGGTTATCTCAAAGGGTTTTAAAAATAAAAGGATTACTTCTTATTTGCACTGTATTTCTTCAATTCTTCAGGGTTTCTTTTTGTTGCCAGTAGGGGTGAAAAACAAAAACCTTTTTACCAGAAATAAAGAATTTTTCTTTTGGTTTATTTATTCAATTGTTTGTTTATTTGCTTTGAAACACTCAGCATTTCTATAATTAACAACAGATTATCAGGACAATTTTTCTCCAGAAGTTTGACCTACGCTTGTAACAGAAAAAAATACTTCTTGTAGCTGTGAGTGGATTCTGCCATCACAAAGCAAGCTAAAACAAGACAGATGCTTGGAAGTAATGTCAATAGTTTCATTCTGTAGATTTATTGAGAATGATATTTTTTTTGTATAACTTCTAGC